>NW_003314357.1:257810-267641 GCF_000143415.4 Selaginella moellendorffii | reverse complement strand
GATCGACATGTATGCAAAGTGTGAGGATTGAGCGATGCGAAGCTGTCTTCGACTAGATCGGGCAGCAGCAGCGCACGCCCGTGTCCTGGCACGCAATGATGCTGGGATTCGTGGAAAACGAGCAGCACCAACAAGCACTGGATCTTCTGGAGGAGATACTGCTCTAGGAGGAGGAAGAGTTTCTTTTTTGCCACTCACCATCGTCATGGCTCTCATGGCTTCCAGCAGCCTCGCCAGCCTCGACTCTGGGAGAAAACTCCATGCTCTGACCTGCCGGGATGGATTCCAGAGTGACGCTGTGGTGGTGAGCTCCCTGATTGATTTCTACAGCAAGTGTGGCAGCAGCATGTTCATCGCGCACCACGTCTTCGACTCAACCAGTTCTCCAGCTCTTCCTCACTGGAACACTCTTGTCAGTGGATACAGCTGCCATGGCGATCCAACGTGAGTTTTCGAGCCCTTCCACAAGCTCCAGGAGGAAGGATCCAACGACGCCACGACTTTCCTTGGTCCTTGTGGCTTGCAGCCATGCTGGGCTTGTTGATTGAGGCACGAAGATTTTCGAGGCAATGGTGGTGAGCTTGTCGATTGCTCCCAGGATCGCTCACTACACTTGTGTGATTGACATGCTTGACAATCGGCTCCACAAGGGGTGGAGATGATCGAGAGCATGCCAGGTGAGCAGATGCTGCAGTGTGGACAAGTGTCTTGGCGGTGTGTAAGAAGTAGGTGGCAAATGTTATAATCTAATGCTAAAAAGACAAAGATTTAGTTTCTTTACTATGTTACAACCTCCTCTTCAAGTTCCACTTGAGCTACCTCAGAAGCTTCATGTAGGGTAGGTTAAATTCCTTACCTAACATGCCTTAATATACCATTAACCTTCTTGGTAGTGTGTAAGAAGTAGGTGGCAAATGTTATAATTCGACACTAAAAAGACAAAGATTTAGTTTCTCTAGACTATGCCTCTTCAAGTTCCACTTGAGCTACCTTAGAAGCTTCATGCAGGGTAGGTTAAATTCCTTACCCTAACATGCTTTAATATACCCTTAACCTTCCTTTTGATTGATGTTGACTATATGGTGAAAGTTGACACCTCCACCTAAAAACAAGTTGTATTGGTGATCACTCTTTTTGGGGAACTTTGATATAAGGTATTGGATGAATTTTCACCATAGTTGGCAATTGCACTCGATAAGCTGCCTTACCAATGCACTTTAGCACTTCATATGTATGAGCATATCGATGGGAAAGTTTGTCACTCTTCCCATTCTATAAAGGCACCAATCTATTCTATTACTCACTTGACAAAAAGATCATTCGCACAAAAACGAGATCACCCACTTTATATTCCTAGAATTAGCACTGCCTATTAACAAGTTCCTCCGCTCTATCCTGAGCTACCTATAAATTCCATTTGCATACCACCAGAATCTCATCAAATTCTATAGCCAAATCAGTCACCTCAGAATCAAACTTATCTTGAACATCCTTACTCAAATGCAATCTCAACTTCACCATTGTTCAGGGATGCTTTCCAAACATGGTAAAGTAAAAATTTAATTTAATTCTACTATGTTAGATATTGTTGTAAGAAAATTGCACTAATAGAAGATATAGATCCCATTATCTCTGCCTTTGACCAATGCTATAGTACAACATATCTTCCACCACTTAATTCACACACTCGATTTGCCTATGATCTCCACTTGAGAGTTTCAAAGTCACTTGCATAGCATTTGCAAAGCTCTTCCAAAATCCACTAGTGAATTTTGAATCTCGATCAACAATAATATCCTTTGATAAACTAAAATAAGGAAAAACCTTCTTCAAGCATATTATAGCTAAGTCTGATGTAGTGATAGTCTTTCAAAGAGCCAACAACTACACATACTTCGTCAAATGATCCATTATAACCCATACTTGCTCCTTTTGCTTCTATGTTTGTGGCAAACAAGAGGAAGTCTATAGAGATACTACACTAATAGCTTTGAGAAATAGGTAAAGGTTGCAAAAGTCCCCCCAACTTCTCCCATAACACCTTTATTTATTAACAAAGTTTACATGATTTTTAATACTTGAGGATATCAACCTTCATATTCCTCCAATAAAAATTACACTTAATCAACTTATACATCTTCTTCCCTCCAAAATGACCAGCCTCTAGACGATCATAATAGTGGAATAAAACTTGAGTAATTAACATATCCACCTGTGGTAAATATACACAGTTATTATAGTAAAGAATCCCATCCATTAATGAGAAAAGTGCTTCCATCTAAGCTTGCAAAGAGACCACTTTAGCATCTTGAGCCTGAGCACACTCAACCAATTGCTCAAACTCACTAACCATTTTACTTACATGATGACAAAATTGTGTTTATAATGCTGTCACATGATGAACACAAGATAAAGCATTTGCCACCACATTTGATTTTCCCAAAAGATGCTTAATAGAAAACTCCCTAAAATCCATGAGCTTGACCATCCAACAAGCTTGCCTAGTGTTCAACTCCTTCTATGTAAAAAGATATATAATAAATTTGTGATCTATCAACACCACAAACATTACACTATAAAGATAGTGCTGTCATGTCTGCAAAGCATGAACAATAGAGATTAACTCTTGCTTATATATAGAATAGTGTTGCTTTATAGGATTTAAAATTTGACTTTTATATACAATATGCTGTCCCTCTTATATAAGAACTCCTCCCAATGCAAAACCACTTGCATCATATATCATCTCATAAGGTTTTGATGGATCAGCAATGCAAAGCACTAGAGCCTCGTTCAATAACCATTTCAATGCCACAAAACTCTCCTTATATAACTTCTTCCACTCAAATGGTATGTTTTTGTGTAACAACTATGTCAAAGGAATCAAACTTGTGTTGGAAACATTGGTAGTAACTAACCATACCAAGGAAGTTCTATAACTTGGCCACTGAAGTCGATGTAAGCCAATTCTCCACCACAACCACCTTATTTGGATCTATCTTGACACCTTTAGATGTCACAATATAACATAAATATTCCACTCTTCTATATTCTTGTTGAAAACAAAAATATTGTCCAAGAAAATCTCCACAAACTCATGAAGATAACGCCTAAATACCTTTAACATCAACCGAGTAAATATGGCTAGTGCATTTGTTAAACCAAACGGCATAACTGTAAACTTAAAATGGCTAAAACTTGTGTTGAATGCCATGTTAGAGATAGATGCATCATCCATTACAATCTGATGATATCCACTCCTTATATCAATCTTGGTAAACACTCATGTTTCATCAAGTTTATCTAAGATATCATTCATATGTGATATTGGCATTTTATCCTTCATTGTCTTCTTATTCGAGGCATAATAATCAATACATATTTGGATTGAACCATCCTTCTTCTTCACAAGCAAAACCAGAGCACCAAATAGAAACTTACTTGGTTGAATAAATCCAAACTCAAATAACTCTTTGATTTGTCATTGAACTTCTTGCTCCTCCGCATAATTTAACAAAAATGGATGCTAGTAAATTGGCCATGTCCCTAGCTCCATATAATCCCATGCTCCACACTGCAAAATGGAGGCAACCTATGAGGAAGTTTAGATGAAAAAACATCGGCAAATTCGTTAAGTATATCCTATATTGTTGCTTCTCCCCCACATATATCTTGGTCCCCCAAGTCATGGACAAACAACAAATAACTTGAAAGTGCATTTCTATTATGACAAAACCCACTTCAAAGATGTAGTGAAGAGCATAATGTGAGACATAAATCCCTAAGCCCCAAAGTGGAGCCAAAAGGGTGCCACGTGGCAGTGGCCAAAGCGAAATCCAAACAAGCGTAACACGTTTTGACTAAAAGCTTTGACTTGAAAGGTTGAGAGCAGGAGTGGAACTCCCAACGGAGTGCTCAAGATACGAGCATAAAGCGAGCCATAAGAGAGTCTCTAGAAAAGGGACATGAGATGGACCCGAGATGGAGTCCGAGATGAGGTCTGAGATGGACCCGAGATGGAGTCCGAGATGGAGTCCAAGATAGACCCGAGATGGAGTCCGAGATGAACCCAAGATGGAGTCCGAGATGGACCTGAGATGGAGTCCGAGATGGACCAAGATGGACCCAAGATGGAGTCCGAGAAGGACCTGAGACCGAGTCCGAAGTCGAGACCGAGATTGAGACCAAGACTGAGACCGAGACCGAGACCGGGACCCAGACCGAGACCGAGGCCGAGGCTGAGACTGAGGCCGAGTCTGAGTCCGAATCTGAGTCCAAGTCTGAGTTCAAGTCTAAGTTCGAGTTTGAGAGGTGAAAGCACAAAGCGTTCGTCTCCCAAACCCTGGGGGGTTTGGTGAGCTCCAAAAGTATAGTAAGGGGGAGGACTCCAGTGGAGCCAGTTTGGCCAGAAAAGGCCAATTTGGCCTAGGAAGGCTATACTTAGGTGTTGGGTGATGGGATAACCACTGGGAGGTCTAAGGCTAGAGTGAATACAGACTATCAAGTAGGGTAGCTTGGTGAAATGTTCAAGAGTCGGCTCTAGTTCCCCTGGGAGATCAAATGGTCGATGCTCTTAGTCCAAGTGTGGGTGGCACTACCTACTTGGATACCTAGTGTGGCTCAACAGAACCTCACTCTAAGCCCATGGCTAAAGCACCCAAAGGCGGAAAGTGAGGAGAGTACCCACGAGGCTCGTATAAGGCGACGGTGTTCCGAAATGTTGTCCCAAAGTCCTAGACTATAGAATGGAAGCGGAGCAGTTCTCTAGTATGGTGACCAAGGATACGGTCATGTGGTAAGAAAGTCCCAGAGGACAGTGGGACTTAGTTGTCGGGCTTGCAAACCTTGTCCCAGTGGCAGAGTAGGCAAACTCGGCCATGGGCAGAAAAGAGACTTGGTGGGGACTGTAAAAGGGATATTGGGGAAGGCGGTTCCTCTTGTCTGCAGGCATCTTAAGGATGCTAAGGAGTGGATCTTGGATGGTCACTCCTGGATAGATGGCCCAGTTGTGGAGAGATGGGACTGCGATACAAGTAGTGCTGGACCACTGGTGGTACCAAGGTGAATGGGCATGACCTTAGTGTAACGGGCTGGTATGTCAATGGTACCTTGGGGTGTCAGTCTTAGGATCGGACACATGGAGCACTTGGGCCAAGTGCAAAGGTTGAGTGGAGGAGATGCCATTCTCGGGGCTAGCATGCCTGAGTCCGGAATAGGACTTATGGAGGTTATGACTGAGACTCCTCCAAGTGGTCGGAGGTGTGGTTAAGTGACTAAAGTAGAATGGAAAAATTAGTCAATTACAATTTGGTATCGGAGTTGTTCTTTAGTCTAACTTTTATTGGTGCTTAAGTATATCACCATTAGTGTTGGCATCAAAAAGTCCTAAGAGTGGGCCTATCCGTGAGGAGTAGCAAGTCGGGAAGACATGGCTCTCCACTATAGTTCATGTGTGAACTTGTAGGTGAGATGGTGGATAGAAAAAGGCCAATAATGGACGACCTCGAGATCTTGGGAATAGTATAAGGTTTTCCTCAAAGAGTTGAGGATGTGATCCAGATGAACATTTGACTCAGCAAACTAGCTAATGTAGTTATGGTAAGCAACTATAGTTGAGATCACGGGAAAAATAAAAACTCCAAAACAATAAAGTAGTCACAAGATTATCCTCATATAATTGAGGTTGGTGCTCATGAATTTGAGACCAGAATTAATGACTGTGCAATGGATCCATTTTACCTCATGTACCAAAAAAAGCATTCCACCTAAGAGTGACATTGATTTTGCATTTCAAACTAAACTATGTGAGCTTCGATGGAGTATGCAGAAAAGTTGGACAGTGCTGGAGAGGGAATTGATTCTTCCTCAAGATCATTATGCCATCCCTGGTTGATCAGTTTCTCCTTTGCTGACCATTCTTTGGGGGAGTCTGCTGGAGTAGCTTCTGATGAAGATGGAGATAAGGGATGCTCAAGATCATCAGTGCCACGGCTGCCAATCACATTTGTTGTTAGTTTTAAACTCTAGAGATGGAACATACTAAAAGATAATGACATTCTCTGTGTTTATGAGCACAAATAGGTATGCTTTAGTAAAGGTTTCTCACAAAGCTCACTAGTTTCCTTTTTCCTATTGTTTGTCACACATGGAGTCAAGCCAATGGCCCAGTGCCAATATCTTGGTTCACTCCTCAAGCAGGCCATGATGACAGCAAAGCACATTATTCGCATAGCCAACTCTATCCATTTAAATGTAGAAATGCTCTAATGTTTATTTGGACAGGCACCCTTATCCTTGGATGAGTGCATTGCAAGTTCATGGCTTTGGAGACTATATCAAGATCTTTTGACAATCTTGTAGCCTTTCAAGGTGCGGATCACACAATGCAATGTGATTCTAATGCTCTTTTGCTTGCATTTTCTCTTTTCTTTCAGAAGAATCTCTATTGTTTCTATGATTAATCATAAAGAACTTAGTAGAATAAGAGGTTAAGATCTATATTTTCAATAACATTGAGACTTCTTGCTTATGTTGGTAGCCATGAGTGTTTTCTTGAATGCACAGTAATCACATGTCTTAAAAACTTTATATATATATATATAGGATTTTATAAGCAATCACAATTGTTATACTTCTATGAATATATCAATCAGAAACATAAGAATATAATGTTATTAAACATTCATTTTTTACTTTGATTTTAAATCCTTTGATTGGGATACCTGTCTCCAACTATAAATGGTATAGCTTTTTTTAAAGAAATCTTAATATTGCAACTGAAAAACTATTAACCACAGTGAAATAATAAAATATACAAATAATAATTTTAGAAATCAATAAGTATATTTTTAAAAGTATTTTAAATTTTATCAATACATATAGATAATGATTCAATAACTGAGACTAATAATGTTAGATGGATTTATCTAGTTTCTAGTTTAATACATTTAAATTTTCTATATTATTATAAGAAAGTTTTGTTAAATTTGATAACATTCTTTGATACCATCACACTATGCTATAAGGGATACATGTTTGGCATCATCATATTAGAAAAATCCCCTCCTAAGACGTCCCTCAGGCTCTGGCCTTTTCTCCTGAGCATTTGCAATGAGCTGCAAGCAATTAACATTTCTAAATATATAGTGAGTAGTATATAGTTTTATATATACAACATGACAAGGGGATCACGAGCCGAATATTCTTTGCGCACCAAGTCCCGTTACGCGTTCGATTCCTGCGGGTGTCCCTTTCTGGGGTTTAATTTCTCTCTCTTGTTCTTGTTCGGGGTGGATGAGGATCGCTGGAGGCGAGAATGTGAAGCTCTTCGATGTCGCCAGGGTTGCGCTGGTGGAATCACGCGAGTAAGATCTGCCTGCATTGCGCGACGATATGTCGTTGTTTTCCTTTCCTTCCAGAGATCGTCAAGCTTCTAGGATCTGTGCGGCAGGCATCCTCGAGACGTTTCGTTTAGCTCAAAGTCGTGGAGAGATCGTCGTTGGAATCTGGGGCATGCAAAGCTCCAGGGATGATCACGCAAAGACGAGCACCTCCTTCGATCAGGTAAAGCTTTCCTCCCTTTGTTCCTGGTCACGTAGTGAGCTTTTGCCATGCTTCCTCATAGAGTTTTTGTTCGGCCGAGCAGAAAGCTTGACGATGGATCGGTGCATCTAGTACTGGAGGCAGTCCAAAGGTATGTTTGGGTCGCTCGCTTTCTTCATTGACACGCGGCCGAGGAAGGCAGGTGGTCTTTCCAGGAAAAAATAGAGCTGGAAAGCGAGCTCGAGCAACCTCTCGAGGGCGAGAGGTAAGTATGAGGTCGCTACAACTTGAGGCCCTGCCACGACTCGAGGGCCACAAAGAACCTCTGCCAACCGAAGTAGACCCCCTCTATGATGAGAGCAGTCAGGTCCCTGGGCTCGTGGTCATCCTCGCGAGCACTCTCGAAGCACTTGAGGTAGACATCCCGGTCTACAAACTCGTGCTGGCGGCCAGCGCCAGCAGCGAACAAGACATTGGGGAACACAGCCACGCTGCGAAGCAAGTAGGCCAGCATCATCCTCCCGCATCGCCCATTCCCATCCACAAACGGATGGATGCACTCAAACTTGTAGAAGAAGTCCGAGGCCAGCACCAGGAGCTGCTCCACCGTCTTGCAGCTCCTTGTCGTCGCCTCCTCCTCAAAGAGCCGCTCCACATCCGCGTTAGTCTTGCTCACCAACTTGGACAACTTGGGCCGGATTGCCCAGGCATCCGCGTAGAAGTGCTGCCTTCCGCTGCTCGTGATCGTCATTGCAACCTCGCTGCCGGAACGAAACAAGCCTGCGATCTCCGGCCTGCTCGGCTCCATAAGAAGCTCGTGTGACTGCCTGAGCTTGTAGTTGTTGACGCTGGGAGCCTCCTCGGCCTTCTCCTCCTGGAGCCACCATGCGTTGAATGCTCGGGACAGGCAGCGGACTTGTTCCAATCTCTCGTCTGGAGCCACCACTTCGTGGAGCTGCTCCAGGGCGTGGAGTGTTTGGTCCCGGGTATCAAAGCCTTCCAGCTCCAGCTTGTTCACCTGGAAGAGGAAGTCGGCCATAGCGTCGCGCTGCCCGTACACGTCCAGCGCCCATGCTTTGGCATCGCCGTCCAGGGCCTGGAACCTCTTCACGTACCCACAAATGGCGTCCACCATGCTGCTCGTCGCCGGGGCTCCGTCGCCATCGCACCTCCAGAAGGGCCTCTCCGCGTATCGCCCCATCTATATGCCCTAGCCTCAACCCAGAAGGGCCCCCTTTTATACAGCCAAGGTTTGAAAAGGGGTACATTTGAATTTCCCGGGCTTTGACACGCGGCACGCGATAATTGGCTGTCGGCGCAAGCTCATTCTTCAGGGCTTGGCGAGGCGACGGCGTGAGCGCGATGGCGATGGCGATGGCGATGGCGCTGGCGGGGTGAACGATTGATCCAGCGCCAGCGCAGGGTAGGCGCTTCGGTCGATCACAACGAAATTTCATAGTTTCTTGCTCTAGATCGCTCCCTGTTAGCTGGATCGGGCCGGCTCAGCGTCAGCGATCGATTTCTCCTCTCGCCCCGGGTGTGTAGCGCTCAGCTACCTTTTCTTGCTGCAGAGCTAGGATCCAAGAGCAACTCGCGGCCTGTGTAGGTATGGAGATCGATATTGCCATATTTCCAACGATTCCATGAAATGCACCTTCCTAGGGTCACAGGACTTGTGAATTTCTCTCGGCTGGTATCATGGATGGGCGGCGCGCGGCTCTGAATCTCGTCCGAAGTGCTGGTATGCATTTCGATCTCTCAACCTCGTATAGTGTTTGCTTATATTGCAGTGAGGAAACCAAGGGGAAAAGCTGGCAAGGAGAAGGAGCCAGAACCACTGCTTACACCGTCCAACCACGCAGGCTTCTGGTATGTCTTATGTCGCAGCTCTCTCCACGTACTTATCCAATCTACTCCAGGTTTGAGGCCTTCTGGGACACCCAAGCTATCAAAGTTGCTACGTCCCATGGCTTGGACGATCCTGCTCGATCCGCAGGGCTCTTGAGAGGTCTTGCCGTCATCAGGTCCTGGCCGGAGAGCTCACCCATCACGACCCTGCAGCTGTTACAACTGCACGAAGCTTTACAGCTGACACCGGTCTCGGCATTCCGCAGTTATGGTGCCATGTCCTCTGCTGGAAAGAGTTACGCACATCCCCGAGACATCCAGGTCAAGATGCGGAAGTTCCTGGACCGTCTCAATGCAAGCATCGCGGAGCACAGCAAGAGCAAGCTGAGCATCGCCAAATGGGTTTGGATCTGCGCCACGCCCCCAGACAATGGAATGAAG
>NW_003314357.1:250284-254966 GCF_000143415.4 Selaginella moellendorffii | reverse complement strand
AACGAATACTCCCATCAGGCTTCGTCACAAGATGAAGTTCATATGTCCAAGGACTCCGCGACTTCCGAATAACACCCTTCTCTAGCATTTCCTTGACGTTTGCTCGTAAAATCTTGATCTCCTTAGGTGATCGACGATGAACAAGAACCTTGATTAGACGAGCATCCCCGGTTGGAATCGGATGACGTGTGGCAATCTTGGCCCCAAAAAATAAGTCAAATTCAAAGAGATCAGAATACTCCTTCATGAGCCGGTCAACTGCTGCAACACAAAGATCGTCGGAGGGATCAGAAAAGGGAAAAGCAGAACAAGATGGAAACACAAAAGGAAAGAGTGGGGGAACAAAAGTAATAGATCCCACCATATGGCTGCCTACCAATGCGCATGCTTGGGAAATTGATGAGGGAAACTCCTCCAGCCTGTGAGGATCAAATAATCATCAAACAATCGATCCATACTTTCTATATCTCAAACGCAAAGCTACCTCTATGTGCTCAAACGCATAGAAGGCCTTGTTGCTCTCTCGGTCTCTAGCACCATCAACCTTTTACCTTTAGGACGGAAAATGCTTGTCTATAAGCTCCTGGGAGAAGGTCCATAGCTTGTGAGCGAGCTCGGGATCTCTACCATAAGCACTACAGTTGGATTTGTTGGACTCCACGAAGTATTGCCTGGTGATGTCCTTGAGGCTTGGATGTAAAGCTGTGTAGCACGTTGTAGCAGCGCCCTGAGAGATCAATCACGTATTAGTCATGAAAAACTTCCAGATAATTGGGAGAATTCTTCTTACCTGTGGCACATTTTTCCAAAGGAACTTATAAATAAATAAATCTAACGTATGCTATGAGTGTCAAATGTCTTTAATTTTGTTAAACATTTCTTTGCTATCATATTTTATTTTTATAAATTATTTTCTAATTAGAACTTATTCTTTTAGTTATAAAGTTTAAAATTCTTAGATTTTGTACGCTCTAAGTTTTAACTATAAAAACAACTATATGATCTAGGAATGTTTCATGTTCTTACAACTTGGCTTGACTTGTGATTTATTAATAATATTATTAAATAAAGGTAGATGTTGGACACCAATTTTTTAAAAAGTATTTTAAATAAACTGTTAAAAATTTTATATTTAATATTAATATTTTAAATGGAGCTGGATTCTCTTGCTAGTGCTTATATATTTAAATGAATAAGCTGGTTTCATAATGTCAAATGCTAGGAACTAAGCATATGCCAAAATCTACTGGTTGAGATTAACAAGCCTTAAAAGAATTTGAAATGTCTTTTAGAGCAGGGAGGAAACTGTGGCAGTATCTAAGAAGAGCTATGAATATTCTTCAACACCTGAATTATGAAGTTTGAGATGTCTGTGTCACTTGTCTCACTGATGGCCAGTTGGGAGTCATGATCACTGCTGCTATTACCTCAGGTACCTTTATCAAATTGGAAATGGTGCTGCAGAGGAAGACCACCAAGAAAGGAAATGTTACAGCAGCCACCAAGGACTAGTGATACCTCAGCTACTATTGTAGTTATGCAAAGTCATCATTAAAGAAATGGATACCATAAAAATTTAAGGATATCTATGTAGGGTCATGCTACTTTGCTCTTGAGTGTGCAGGAGTGGAAAACAGGGAAAAAAAACCACACTTAAGACTTTATATTTAGGATTTTCTCTCAGGCTTTTGGAGTCAGGAAATTACATGAGTGCACAGAATAATTAGTGACCGCGCATGTAGGATATAAAAGGGGGAACTTAGGATATCCTTCCCATCCCACTTTGTACTTTGTTTTACACATAATTGCATCTCTACTTATTCCACTCATTGTGCAAAGCCTAATCCGCAACCTTTCTTTAGGATATCCAAAGTCATATTTCTTTTTACTTGTTTGTGTTTATAAGTTAAATCTCAAGCTTTGCACAACATAAGAAACCCCATTGGCCCCCTTAAAGTAGTCTTTTGATAAACTATAAAAGTATATTATATATAATTTATTCTCATCTCGGTCATATACTATACATATTTGAATTACAAACAAACACTACTTTTTAGTATTAAATAATTATGAAATATTTACTAAAATATAAATAAATAAGAAGCTCAATTTCCATCTTAGAAATCTGCATTACTAGAGCAGAATAGCCTGATCTTTCCAATTGATTCACTCGTGTCGTGGAATGCATTGCTGGTGGGGTATGTGCAAGTAGGGAGTGTGGAGCACATCAATGCATTGTTTGCCACCTTGCCCAAAGCCGACATTGTCAC
Organism: Selaginella moellendorffii; assembly: GCF_000143415.4. Lineage (NCBI taxonomy): Eukaryota > Viridiplantae > Streptophyta > Lycopodiopsida > Selaginellales > Selaginellaceae > Selaginella > Selaginella moellendorffii. The sequence continues at coordinate 252,696 of NW_003314357.1, read as the reverse complement.
TGGAGCATAGCCATGGCCCAACACAAACTCCCTAAACCACACTAGTGATTCATGCTAGCTGCAGCACACCATGGTGTGCCACGGTCTACAACCCAACACTTGCAGCTTCCTGGCCCTCATAGAGAAGCAACATTAGCAAAGAAGACAATCTCTGAAGTGGCACTTCTAGTGGCTGTCGCATCAAGCTCACAATCTTGAGATTTCATTTGCTCTTGCAATGACTTGTTTCCATCTTGAGGCCTTTCACCAGCTTCTTCATCTAGACAAACAATCACTTTGCTTAGAAAAGAAAAATAAGAGAAAAGAGAAAAGGGAAACCTCAACCCTTGACATGGTAAGTGTCACCCTGTGCATCTAGCCAATGCATGTTACTATCCAAATTGTGAGGATCAACACCAAAAAACCCACTCGCAAACTCCTCCAGTCTGCCACTCCTTGATAAACGCATTTGTGGTTTTTATTTCTATGTATTCTTTTGCCGATGGATCGCTGGGCTTGGGAACAGCTCTCTTTCACCAGGTGTCACGTAAATATTAGCTTTTCTGAGGTATTAAAGTTTCTGGCGCAGCACTACGAAGACGATCCAAACAATTTTGGCCTCTGTGTGGCCGATCTGAGTTGGCTTTCCGAGTCGGTGAGTGCTGCTTCTGAGTTGAAATTACAGGTACTTACATGATCCTTGATCCAATGCTTAATCATGAACTTCAGTTAGCAGTACATGCAATTGGTGATGCAGCATACGATGATGTACTTGGAATTTACACTGACGCTATTTCTAAACATCCTCGTCAAGGACATCGATTGAGAGTAATGATGAACAAATCTACGTTTGTATCACTGAACTTGTGGGATTGCAGGTAGAGCATGCACAGCACCTTTCACCTGGAGCACACCTCAAATTTGGGAAGTTCTCCATATCTGTGTCGATGCAAGTAAGCAGATGAGTGCATTTTGCCTCCATTGCAAAACCCTATATTTTTGCACAGCCAGAGCAACTTCTAGATGATGCTTACTACGCCATGAAGAAACTTGGTGAGAAGCACTCACGCAGATCTTATAACCTCCGGTCCCTCCTCGGAAACGGTAGTGTGGTTGCTCTAGGATCCAACTGGCCTGTAAGCCTGTCAAATACTTTTTCTTCGGCATTACATGAATGCTTTGTCTCAAGGTGGTAGCAGTGAATCCAGTTGGAGGGATCCGCACAGCTGTGGAGAGAAATGTCTTTTAGAGCAGGGAGGAAACTGTGGCAGTATCTAAGAAGAGCTATGAATATTCTTCATCGTGCTACACAGCTTTACATCCAAGCCTCAAGGACGTCACCAGGCAATACTTCGTGGATTCCAACAAATCCAACTGTAGTGCTTATGGCAGAGAACCCGAGCTCGCTCACAAGCTATGGACCTTCTCCCAGGAGCTTATAGACAAGCATTCTCCGTCCTAAAGGTAAAAGGTTGATGGTGCTAGAGACCGAGAGAGCAACAAGGCCTTCTATGCGTTTGAGCACATAGAGGTAGCTTTGCGTTTGAGATATAGAAAGTATGGATCGATTGTTTGATGATTATTTGATCCTCACAGGCTGGAGGAGTTTGCCTCAACGATTTGCCAAGCATGCGCATTGGTAGGCAGCCATATGGTGGGATCAAAGACTCTGGAATCCAACAAGAGGGTGTCAAGTACGCAATGGACAACATGCTCGAAACCAAAGTTTTAGTCATGCGCAATGTAGGCAACACGTCTTACTTTTGATCAAGCTTGAGCTCGAGCTTTTGAGAAGAGTAAATACAGTCTATCCACAAATTATTGCCGAGTTCGAATGAAGCAGTGGTTCTTGCAATATAAAATATATTTTAATTATTCATGTATATAGTAGTACGTTAAATCTAATTTTATAAGTTTAAGTTTTATGTAATTTAAAATCTAGGTTTGAACAATCTAATCTATAATACAAGAGAATGATGAAGTAGAGTGGATAAAATGAAAAAAATAACACTTTACTCAAAAATGATATGTTTTATACAACAAAGTATATTTTTTATAAATGTAAATACAAAAGTAAATTAAACTTATATATATATATATATATATATATATATATATATATATAATGTTATTGTATTACTGTAAATATATTATCATATATAAAATATGTTAATATTATTATCTACATAGTAATGTGCTAGATCTATGTTTTTAATTAATAATTTATTTTATAATTTAAATCTTTTTATAACTGGTATCTATTTTTAAAAATAATTTAGACTCATATGGTCTCACTTCTTGAAGTTGTCCATGCTTAAAATAATTTTATGGAGAAATTTTATAAGTAATTTTATGTTTTCCATACAATTATTTATAAACTTTAAAAGATTGCTGGAAAAGTAGAAGGTACCAAACTGATCAATCTAGCCAATG
>NW_003314357.1:189292-250184 GCF_000143415.4 Selaginella moellendorffii | reverse complement strand
TTTGGTGTCCAACATCTACCTGTACTTAATAATATTATTAATAAATCACGAGTCAAGCCAAGTTGTAAGAACATGAAACATTCCTAGATCATATAGTTGTTTTTATAGTTAAAACTTAGAGCGTACAAAATCTAAGAATTTTAAACTTTATATCTAAAAGAATAAGTTCTAATTAGAAAATAATTTATAAAAATAAAATATGACCCATAATTAATAGCAAAGAAATGTTTAACAAAATTAAAGACATTTGACACTCATAGCATACGTTAGATTTATTTATTTATAAGTAAGTTGATACACCACATTATAATCATAATTTGTAATGGACTTATCAAAGATATATACCAATCACCTCAAATGAAAACAAATAAAAACACACTAAATTTTTTAAAGTGATATGTTAAATATCTTAATATAAAAATTATAAAACATAAATCAACAACATCTATTGCAATTACTATAAAAAATAAAATTTAGTTTTCTTATAAATATATTTTAACATATTTCTTTTATAGCAAAAAAAAACAATATTAGATAAGAATAATAATATAGAGCAATCTATTGTATTAAGGCAATTATAATTAGTTTTCAGCTGTTAGATCTTAAGCATGTGCCTAGAATAAGTATTGGCTTTTACATTTAACATATGAGTATATGAGTTTCAGTTTCACTGGATGTTAATTTAAAAATTATAGTTTAATACAATTATAGTTTCTATATTATTAATTTTCTGTCTAAGAAAGTTTTGTTAAATTTGATAACATTCTTTGATATGCTATAAGAGACACATGTTAGGATATATTAGAGCTCCTTGCCAAGAAATCCATGCCCGTCAATCATCGAGTCTATGTCTTTTCTTCAGGGACAAAACAATTGATATAAGCCATCACTACCCCCTTCTCTACGTGATGGAGTACTACGCAATTGAAAGGAGGGCAATTCCAGTCCGGACGATCGTCACCACCGGGGTTTGTGCCTGTGGTTTCCAAGCAAAAAGGTTGGTGCTGCTTACCATGTGCTAAGTGTTGGTGCTGGTCACCAACGCTTACGTAGCCCCCAGCCCAACCCAGAGTTTACAGCTTCCGTGGTGGCTCCAAAAGCCCGAGCCAACTTCCAGGTTTCCAAGATGGCCATGAGATGAGCATGGGAGGACTTTTCTATCTATGTTGGATGGTCTGATGCGAGAACAGTGGCTTGGAGCGAAGGTCGATCGAACATTAGTAAGTCGATAAAGGCTAACCTCAAGAGCAGGGAGCCAAGTTTGAGATGTGTCACCTGCGGCCCGTTTAGACTTGGATTTCCGGAGATAGTGGTGAGCAAGGCAAGGCTGGTAAGCCACTGTCAGACAGGCAGCGAAAAGGCGAGAGCGATTCCATAGACGAGCTCGTCCAGCAAATATTCATGCATGACACGTTAGTCAGGTAAGCCCCATCTTATAGCAAAGCTGTAAACGAAGGGGATCTGTCCTCACGAAAGCATCCATTGCTAGTTTTCACTGGAGCATGCCATGGATAGTTGTGCTCAAGGAAAGTTTTTGAGTTGTCTTGGTTCACAGCTTTTTATTGGACAATGCAGAAGTTCTAGCGTAGTCATGTAAAGAAGTAGAAAAGAAAAAAAATACCAGGACAAACTTTCCCCTGTCTTCCTGTTCGAGATCACTGGAGCTTCGATTTAAGGAACTCTCTCCATGCAGCGTCTGTTCCCTGGAGGCTGCCGAGTAGAATCTTTGCCAGCTCGTCTTCGTCATCCTCCTCGAAAGCAGTGATGAACCTGTCCCGGGATCCGTGCTCAGCTGCAGTGAAGAAGGCCGCTGGGAAGGCTGAAATGCGACGCAGCAGGTGCAGCGCAAGCAGGCGTCCAACACGCCCATTACCATCTTCAAACGGATGGATCTTCTCGAAGTCGATGATGAGCCTTGCGACCGTGGAGGCCCATTTGGCGATGCTCATCTTGCTCTTGCTGTGCTCCGCGATGCTTGCATTGAGACGGTCCAGGAACTTCCGCATCTTGACCTGGATGTCTCGGGGATGTGCGTAACTCTTTCCAGCAGAGGACATGGCACCATAACTGCGGAATGCCGAGACCGGTGTCAGCTGTAAAGCTTCGTGCAGTTGTAACAGCTGCAGGGTCGTGATGGGTGAGCTCTCCGGCCAGGACCTGATGACGGCAAGACCTCTCAAGAGCCCTGCGGATCGAGCAGGATCGTCCAAGCCATGGGACGTAGCAACTTTGATAGCTTGGGTGTCCCAGAAGGCCTCAAACCTGGAGTAGATTGGATAAGTACGTGGAGAGAGCTGCGACATAAGACATACCAGAAGCCTGCGTGGTTGGACGGTGTAAGCAGTGGTTCTGGCTCCTTCTCCTTGCCAGCTTTTCCCCTTGGTTTCCTCACTGCAATATAAGCAAACACTATACGAGGTTGAGAGATCGAAATGCATACCAGCACTTCGGACGAGATTCAGAGCCGCGCGCCGCCCATCCATGATACCAGCCGAGAGAAATTCACAAGTCCTGTGACCCTAGGAAGGTGCATTTCATGGAATCGTTGGAAATATGGCAATATCGATCTCCATACCTACACAGGCCGCGAGTTGCTCTTGGATCCTAGCTCTGCAGCAAGAAAAGGTAGCTGAGCGCTACACACCCGGGGCGAGAGGAGAAATCGATCGCTGACGCTGAGCCGGCCCGATCCAGCTAACAGGGAGCGATCTAGAGCAAGAAACTATGAAATTTCGTTGTGATCGACCGAAGCGCCTACCCTGCGCTGGCGCTGGATCAATCGTTCACCCCGCCAGCGCCATCGCCATCGCCATCGCCATCGCGCTCACGCCGTCGCCTCGCCAAGCCCTGAAGAATGAGCTTGCGCCGACAGCCAATTATCGCGTGCCGCGTGTCAAAGCCCGGGAAATTCAAATGTACCCCTTTTCAAACCTTGGCTGTATAAAAGGGGGCCCTTCTGGGTTGAGGCTAGGGCATATAGATGGGGCGATACGCGGAGAGGCCCTTCTGGAGGTGCGATGGCGACGGAGCCCCGGCGACGAGCAGCATGGTGGACGCCATTTGTGGGTACGTGAAGAGGTTCCAGGCCCTGGACGGCGATGCCAAAGCATGGGCGCTGGACGTGTACGGGCAGCGCGACGCTATGGCCGACTTCCTCTTCCAGGTGAACAAGCTGGAGCTGGAAGGCTTTGATACCCGGGACCAAACACTCCACGCCCTGGAGCAGCTCCACGAAGTGGTGGCTCCAGACGAGAGATTGGAACAAGTCCGCTGCCTGTCCCGAGCATTCAACGCATGGTGGCTCCAGGAGGAGAAGGCCGAGGAGGCTCCCAGCGTCAACAACTACAAGCTCAGGCAGTCACACGAGCTTCTTATGGAGCCGAGCAGGCCGGAGATCGCAGGCTTGTTTCGTTCCGGCAGCGAGGTTGCAATGACGATCACGAGCAGCGGAAGGCAGCACTTCTACGCGGATGCCTGGGCAATCCGGCCCAAGTTGTCCAAGTTGGTGAGCAAGACTAACGCGGATGTGGAGCGGCTCTTTGAGGAGGAGGCGACGACAAGGAGCTGCAAGACGGTGGAGCAGCTCCTGGTGCTGGCCTCGGACTTCTTCTACAAGTTTGAGTGCATCCATCCGTTTGTGGATGGGAATGGGCGATGCGGGAGGATGATGCTGGCCTACTTGCTTCGCAGCGTGGCTGTGTTCCCCAATGTCTTGTTCGCTGCTGGCGCTGGCCGCCAGCACGAGTTTGTAGACCGGGCCTCAAGTGCTTCGAGAGTGCTCGCGAGGATGACCACGAGCCCAGGGACCTGACTGCTCTCATCATAGAGGGGGTCTACTTCGGTTGGCAGAGGTTCTTTGTGGCCCTCGAGTCGTGGCAGGGCCTCAAGTTGTAGCGACCTCATACTTACCTCTCGCCCTCGAGAGGTTGCTCGAGCTCGCTTTCCAGCTCTATTTTTTCCTGGAAAGACCACCTGCCTTCCTCGGCCGCGTGTCAATGAAGAAAGCGAGCGACCCAAACATACCTTTGGACTGCCTCCAGTACTAGATGCACCGATCCATCGTCAAGCTTTCTGCTCGGCCGAACAAAAACTCTATGAGGAAGCATGGCAAAAGCTCACTACGTGACCAGGAACAAAGGGAGGAAAGCTTTACCTGATCGAAGGAGGTGCTCGTCTTTGCGTGATCATCCCTGGAGCTTTGCATGCCCCAGATTCCAACGACGATCTCTCCACGACTTTGAGCTAAACGAAACGTCTCGAGGATGCCTGCCGCACAGATCCTAGAAGCTTGACGATCTCTGGAAGGAAAGGAAAACAACGACATATCGTCGCGCAATGCAGGCAGATCTTACTCGCGTGATTCCACCAGCGCAACCCTGGCGACATCGAAGAGCTTCACATTCTCGCCTCCAGCGATCCTCATCCACCCCGAACAAGAACAAGAGAGAGAAATTAAACCCCAGAAAGGGACACCCGCAGGAATCGAACGCGTAACGGGACTTGGTGCGCAAAGAATATTCGGCTCGTGATCCCCTTGTCATGTTGTATATATAAAACTATATACTACTCACTATATATTTAGAAATGTTAATTGCTTGCAGCTCATTGCAAATGCTCAGGAGAAAAGGCCAGAGCCTGAGGGACGTCTTAGGAGGGGATTTTTCTAATATGATGATGCCAAACATGTATCCCTTATAGCATAGTGTGATGGTATCAAAGAATGTTATCAAATTTAACAAAACTTTCTTATAATAATATAGAAAATTTAAATGTATTAAACTAGAAACTAGATAAATCCATCTAACATTATTAGTCTCAGTTATTGAATCATTATCTATATGTATTGATAAAATTTAAAATACTTTTAAAAATATACTTATTGATTTCTAAAATTATTATTTGTATATTTTATTATTTCACTGTGGTTAATAGTTTTTCAGTTGCAATATTAAGATTTCTTTAAAAAAAGCTATACCATTTATAGTTGGAGACAGGTATCCCAATCAAAGGATTTAAAATCAAAGTAAAAAATGAATGTTTAATAACATTATATTCTTATGTTTCTGATTGATATATTCATAGAAGTATAACAATTGTGATTGCTTATAAAATCCTATATATATATATATAAAGTTTTTAAGACATGTGATTACTGTGCATTCAAGAAAACACTCATGGCTACCAACATAAGCAAGAAGTCTCAATGTTATTGAAAATATAGATCTTAACCTCTTATTCTACTAAGTTCTTTATGATTAATCATAGAAACAATAGAGATTCTTCTGAAAGAAAAGAGAAAATGCAAGCAAAAGAGCATTAGAATCACATTGCATTGTGTGATCCGCACCTTGAAAGGCTACAAGATTGTCAAAAGATCTTGATATAGTCTCCAAAGCCATGAACTTGCAATGCACTCATCCAAGGATAAGGGTGCCTGTCCAAATAAACATTAGAGCATTTCTACATTTAAATGGATAGAGTTGGCTATGCGAATAATGTGCTTTGCTGTCATCATGGCCTGCTTGAGGAGTGAACCAAGATATTGGCACTGGGCCATTGGCTTGACTCCATGTGTGACAAACAATAGGAAAAAGGAAACTAGTGAGCTTTGTGAGAAACCTTTACTAAAGCATACCTATTTGTGCTCATAAACACAGAGAATGTCATTATCTTTTAGTATGTTCCATCTCTAGAGTTTAAAACTAACAACAAATGTGATTGGCAGCCGTGGCACTGATGATCTTGAGCATCCCTTATCTCCATCTTCATCAGAAGCTACTCCAGCAGACTCCCCCAAAGAATGGTCAGCAAAGGAGAAACTGATCAACCAGGGATGGCATAATGATCTTGAGGAAGAATCAATTCCCTCTCCAGCACTGTCCAACTTTTCTGCATACTCCATCGAAGCTCACATAGTTTAGTTTGAAATGCAAAATCAATGTCAGTCTTAGGTGGAATGCTTTTTTTGGTACATGAGGTAAAATGGATCCATTCCAGCCCTCAAAGAAATAACACACCAAAGGAAGCTTGCTGCTCTAGAGCAAATGAACATCCTCAAGAAGTTGGAAATGTCCCAGAAAAGGTGGTAGAGCTACAACATGTGGATCAATGTGGTACCTACAAAATAGATAGCAATAAAAAGATAAGGACTTTACTGGAAAGAGTGTTTGCTCCAAAACAAAATACCTGTGAAGACCAAATTCAACATGTGAATAACATTCCATAATTTCTTATGATTAAGCTATCAATTCCCATGGTTGATAAGAGCCATCCAAGTGATGGCATGAAAATGCTACAACCTTTGATGGGATACAGCCAATTCGTCCCATGTTGGATTTGCCATCACCAATCGAGGCTGTACACTGTCTGTACAGTGAGCAAGAGGAAGTAAATGTGGAAAAGGTGTTTGCCACTATCTTTCTCTTCTGGTTTGCTGCAAATATAACCAAAATTTCTCTTCACCAAGTACAAGGTACAATTTGTTAGTATTTTCTTCTCAAAAAACTTATAAAGCATGCTATTAAAGCTTTCTTGACATGCTCACCATCAAGATGAAGCTCAATTTTTTAATTAAAAACAAATTCGTGGATAAGATAAACAAGCCAAGGTACAACCCCGTCCAAAGAATTGAACATTGCTCCAATCCTCATGCTTGTTCTTGTTATACATAGAATATATGAAGAAGGCCTTCTTACCAAGGCAGTGCTTACCTTCATCAACCCGAGCTTTCAAAATCTTCTATTTTCTGGCCAACAGCTTTAAGCAGTGTTTTATTCGGCTGCCAAAAAGCCATTTGAAATGACTTTTTGGCAGAGAAAATGTTAAGCTTTAATACAAATTAGTGTCATTTGAAAAGTCTGTTGCCGGCAGTGGCTGGGCCGACAATTTCCTTAAGAAGCCTAAAAATTAAAGGAATTCAAAGAACCCGCAAGTTGCTTGAATGAAAACCCTTAATCCATGTATGTCAGTAATAGCCCTGAAAACCTGAATATGCATCAAATCGCCATCAAATATTTTCTCTTGCAGGGTTAAAGGTTCAAGGGTTATGCTTAATTAAACAGTCATAATTATTCAAAATGCCAAAAAGTAGCTTTGAATAAAACCCTGGCTTCAAGTAATTCATGAGCAGTCACAGTCCATCAAAAATCATTTTGGTAGAAAGCTTTTCGATTTTACCTGAGTGGTGCTTTGCACACCACGGCTTGAATCTCACCACAGATTGCTGCAGTAGCATATGTTTGCAACGGCCGGGAAGCTGAAGGATTTTGAGGGGATTCTGGGCAAGAGGAGTGAGGGTGTGTGAGGGAGTTTGCACGGAAATTGGGAGATCCTTCACAGCATGAGCAGTGACCAAAGTAGCAACAGTGGTCTCTTGCTTTAATCCAGTGCCAACACTTGCAAGACTTCCTCCGACTGAAAAACAAGGAAATGTTTTAAGTTCATGTGAAACTTGCGAGAGCCTTAACTTGGATGTCAAAGACTTCACCAAGCTTCCAAAGCTCCAATCACTGCAGACAATGGAATGACACAGCCATTAAGCTGTATAAATCCCTGATAATATGAGCAACTGACACTCCATCAGCATAGAGAAAGGAAAATAGGGAGTGCTGTAAGAATAGAAGATATCGAGGTGTGTGTGTGTGTGTGTGAAAGAGAGAGAGAGAGAGAAGGGATCGGGAAAGCTCCTCCTTTGGCAGAGACTCTCTTTTGTTCCACCAGAGGCATCCAATAAAATAATTCTCACGTCCATTACAGAGGCTTGCATGGGCTTTCTTCATTGATCTTGCCTTTGCTGTTGGCTACAAAAAATCTGGAAAGAACGGGATGTTGGTGACTGCATAACAAGCTTGGAGCCATAGTTCATTCTGCCCACGTCCTTCATTAGGCCACACCTCACCTCCTCTAGCGATGACTCTTTGCTACCTTTGCCAACAGCAACTCCACCAACATCCCTGTAGCTCCTCCTCTGCCAGTTGCTTCACCTCCCACGTCACTCCATCACCCTTTCCAGGAACACTGGTGCTCTGTCCCTGCCAGCATTTATACTAAATATGCTATAGCCATAGATCATGAATAGAACAAGAACATTGCACTATTCCTCAAGAATAAAAGCACTTTCACAATCTGCCCCCCACAATCTACCCTAAAAGATTACAACCCAAGAGGTGATTTCAATCGTCACCACCTCTTTGCCACATGTAAGAATTGTAACCCTCCATTTGGAGAGTAACAAATCTAATCTATCTGATTAGGAGCATCCTTAAGTAAAATTCAATATTCTTAGAATGGAATAAAAAATGCCATATGCTAATAGCACTTTTAAATAAGGGAGTACTAGCAAAAGTCCCAACTACATTGGGAGCATCGTGTTTATTTCTGATGATTTAGTAATTTCAAAGAGTTGTAATCAATTTTTAACATATTCATATTGATAACATACATAGCTAAACATAATATAATTTAGATATTATACAACTCAATGTGATTAGATTCATTGATGAATGTGTAATAAGTATCATAAGTTTATTTGAAAACAAAAATTAATTTACAAATTAGAATAGCTAGAGCTATTCAACTTTTCTATTTTAAGTTATGAAATATATCATTTTAGTCAGTACTTATTTTATTTTAATGTTGAAGTATTCTTTTTATTGTGTCTACTATTGTCAGGAATCCCCCAATTCTTGCCACATTCTTGACTCTCGCCGGATTTCTGACCTGCAGACCACATTCCTGACTCTCGAGACACTTCCCTATTCCTGACTCTCGAGACACTTCCCGATTCCTGAGTCTCGAGCCACATTCCTGATGATGATGTGGCGCCTCCTCGACCTCAGCTATATTTAGGCCGTCCTTGATCCAAGAGTGGTGGAGCTTCATCAACCTATAGTATATATAGGTTAGCCTTGTTCCATTTCTCCACAATCTGAATCAACGCCAGTCTAAGGCCTCTTCTTTGTTTCCACTAGCTTTTCTCTTTGTCTTTTTGCATTTTCCAGTCTTGATCTTGTCAGGGGTCTTGACAGTTTGATTCAAATTGTGCTTTTTCGTTTTTTGATTTAACTCGTTTTGATTGTTTGATTACCTTTGCCTTTTTTTTTCCCCCTTTTTTCTTTCTTCTTGCCAATGGAGTCTCCAAGCCATCCTGATTTCTTTGCTGAAGTCCTTGCAAAAATCCAATTTGAGAATACCGAGCTGAAGGCGACCCTTCTTCGCATGCAACAGGAGCTTGCTTCACTTTCAGCTCAAGGATCCAGCAAAGTTCCTGAACCGAAGGTGAGCTTCCCAGCGAAATTTTTAGGCAAGTGTTCGGAGCTTCGCGGATTCCTGAACTAGATGGAGTTGATCTTCGCACTTCAACATCGGCGGTACCCTACTCCCGAGTCTCAAATCGGCGCGATTGGGACGTTGCTCGAAGGTGTAGCTTTGTCATGGTTTTCTCCTCTTTTGGAGAAGAGCATGAAAGGGGTTGTGGTTCCAGAACTGATAGATCTTCAATTGTTCAAAGAGAAGCTCGAAGCATGTTTTGGCGAGACGGATCGGGTTCAGGCTGCTACCACAAAGATGAGACGTCTCTCTCAGGGGTCTCGTCCTGCCTCGATCTACGCTGCTGAGTTCCAACTCCTTGCTTTGGACACTTAGTGGGATGAGTGGGCCCTGATTGACCAATTTCGTTTCGGCCTCAACAACGGTGTCAAGGATTTGTTGCTCACCATAGAGGATCCCAAGGACCTGTCGGATGCCATCAACAAAGCTGTTCGATGTGACAATCATCTCTTTGAACGTCGTCAGGAAAGTCGCCGCGCCGCTGTTTTTCCGTCCCAGACTCAGGAATCCCAGCTTGAGTCTTCGGGGCATACTCCTAAACCTACTGCTCCGGTTCCGATGGATATTTCTGGTACTCCCCGACTCATTAGAGAGAAGTTGAGTCCTGCTAAGAAGCAACGTTGAATATCTCATAATCTTTGCCTCTATTGTGCTGATCCTAATCACAAAGCAGCTGTATGTCCCAAGAAGCCTCCTCGACTGCTCGAGTTCACTCTGCCTCAAAGTCCACCTCTATTATAGTCGGGAAACGACCCTGTCCAAACAGAGTAGGAGCTGTCTGTTTGGACTCCCTGAATAAAAATCACTTTTCTTCTTTATCAAGCTCCTCACCACCTTTTATCAAAGCCACCACCAATTCCCGCAACTTCCGCGTCCCATGTCTCCTTTCTTTCACCGGACAATCAGGACTCAAGGCTCTGGCGTTACTGGACTCGGGTGCAACTTCCTGCTTCATGGACACGGACTTTGCTGCCCGACATCACGTTCCTCTTTCTCCTACCATACGGGATTTGAGGGTTGAAGGCATCGGCGGGCATTTTGTGTCTCCATCTTCTGGACTTAGGGAAACATTGCCCGTTCGAGTACACATCGGGTCCACCGTCACCGATATCACCTTCAACATCATCAACAGCAAGTCCTCCTCTGTGGTGCTCGGTCTTCCTTGGTTCCAACTACATCAGCCTCAAATCTGTTGGAAGGAATTACTGCTCATCTCTCCCACGGCTTCCCCTACTGTTCATCGAGTCCGAATTAGGAAAAGTTCCCTAAACTCAAATCGGGGTTCTATTCCTGACTCTATAAAGTTTTCACCCTCTTCTTTTTCCTCTCTTCCATCTTACACTGGACTGTATCCTCGTCTCATCATTCCATTTAGTCGTACGCCTCCTCCTATTTCCACAATCACTATGAAAGAACTCCTTCATGAAGAACCTCTTTTTCTTTTTGCTTTGCATGTTTTTCCTGTCAGTCTTCCTTCATGATTTTGGGGATGTGTTTGACAAGAAAAAAGCTAGTGTACTGCCTGTTCATCGGCCTTATGATTGTCCCATTGATTTACAGGAAGGAGCGTCACCTCCGTGGGGGCCTATCTACGGGTTATCCCCATCCGAGCTTAAGGCCCTCAAAGAGTACGTGGATGAGAACCTTGCCTCGGGCTACATTCAGCATTCGCAGTCCCCGACTGGAGCGCCTGTCTTCTTTGTCAAGAAGAAGGATGGGAGCTTGCGGCTAGTCATCGACTACCGAGGTTTGAACAAGGTGACTGTTCGGAACCGTTATCCGCTGCCCCTGATCTCGGACCTGTTGGAATGTCTCGGCGGTGCCCGCTTCTTCACCAAGATCGACCTCCGTGGAGCATACAACCTGATCCGGATCCGGCCTGGTGATGTGGAAGACTGCGTTCCGAACCGGCTATGGCCACTTCGAGTACACTGTCATGCCATTTGGCTTGACAAATGCTCCAGCAGTTTTCCAACACATGGCGAACGATGTCTTTCGGGAGTTTCTTGATCAGATGGTGATCGTCTACCTTGATGACATCCTCATCTACTCAAAAACTCAGGAGGAGCATGACGAACATGTACGCAAGGTGCTAGCGAAGCTGCGAGAACACGGCCTATACGCAAAGCTTGAGAAATGTTCCTTTGATCAGCAGTCTATGGAGTTCCTTGGGTACATTGTCACTCCTGAGGGTATCACGATGGATCCTGCCAAAGTCAAGACTATTCTCAAATGGGAGCCTCCACAATCAATGTCGGACGTTTAGGTTTTCCTTGGCTTCGCCAACTTCTACCGCAAATTCATTGATCACTACTCTGACATTGTCCTTCCTCTCACACATCTCACTCACAAGGATGTTCCCTTCTCTTGGTCTGCTGCTGCCCAGCAGGCCTTCGACACACTCAAGGCGGCCTTCAGTTCTGCTCCTGTCTTGATCCATGTTGATTCCTCACAACCTTTCTTCATCGAGGCTGACGCCTCCGACTTTGCCATTGGTGCTGTGCTGTCTCAACTCGGAGCGGATCACAAACTTCATCCGGTCGCTTTCCATTCTCAGAAATTCCAGCCTGCGGAGATCAATTACGAAATCCACGACAAGGAGCTCCTTGCCATCGTGGATTCCTTTGGAGAGTGGCGCCGTTTCTTGGAGGGGGCGAGCCATCAAACAACAATCTGGACGGATCACAAAAATCTCGAGTACTTTGCCACTTCCCGAGTTTTAAGCCATCGTCAAGCAAGGTGGGCACAATTCCTAAGTCGGTTTGACTTTGTTATCAAGTACAGACCTGGAAAGTTTCAAGGCCTTTCTGATGCTCTTTCAAGGCACTCCTATCTCAGTCTCAGGCCTGGTAATCCTGCCTTCGATCAACAGGATCAAGTTATCCTCGGTCCTGATCGGCTTCAAGTTATGGCAATTTCCCTGGCCCCTCAAGACTCCTCCTTGATGGATGCAATCAGAAACGATCTTCAATCCGATGATCTCACTAGCGACATTTTCCCCCATCTTCAGGCTGGACACCCAGTGACTCCCGACTGCCGGCGATTTGACGAGTTCGAGTTCTTAGATGGTTTATTGTACCGTGGGGAGCAGCTTTACGTTCCTGAAGGTGATGCTCGAAGGTTGGTCCTGATGGCGTGCCACGATAGCCCGACTGCTGGTCACTTCGGCATTGCAAAAACCTATGAGCTAGTTGCACGGGACTTTTGGTGGCCTCACATGGACGACTACATCAAAGCTTTTGTTACCTCCTGTGACACTTGTGCCCGGAATAAGGTACCTTGCCACCTTCCTTCAGGTTTGCTTCGTTCCCTTCCGGTCCCTTCAGGTCCTTGGGAATCCATCTTGAGTGATCTTTCGAGTTCTGGAGGCTTCAACAGCATTTTAGTCGTGGTGGGTTGCTTCACAAAGATGGCGCACTTCTTGCCATGTACCAAGGAGTTTTCGGGCGAGGACATGGCAAAACTGGTATTCAGGGAAATTTTCCGACTTCATGGGATTCCTACAGATGTGGTTTTGGATCGGGAGCCTCAGTTCTTCTCTCATTTCTGGCAACGGTTTTTGCAGCTGCTTGGAGTGAAGGCCAACCTCTCTTCGGCATATCATCCTCAAACTGATGGGCAGTCCGAGCGAATGATTCAGACGTTGGAACAATTCTTGAGGTGCTTCATCAACTATCATCAGGATAACTGGTTTGATATCCTTCCTCTTGCTGAGTTCTCCTATAACAACTTTGTTCACTCCTCTCTTCGAGTTTCCCCCTTCTTTGCAAGCTCTGGCCGAAATCCCCAATTCAATCTCTCACTTCCTTCTCCATCTGAATCCTCTCGTTCAAATCCCCGCTCTGAGGCATTTATCTCCAACATCCAGGAAATCCACAACTCCATCTCCTTCTACCTCCATTGTGCTCAGGAATCTCATAAAACATTTGCCAATGTCCATCGTCAGGATTGTCCCCCTTACAATATCGGGGATAAAGTCTGGCTCCTCAGGCGAAATATCTCCACCACCAGGCCCTGTCCAAAACTTGATTTCAAACGCCTTGGTCCTTTCCCTATCACTGCCATCATTAATCCTATCACTTATCGCCTTGCACTTCCCTCCTCATATCAAATTCACCCGTTTTTCACTCCTCTCTCCTTGAGCCTTATATTCCCAGTCTTATTCCAAATCGGGTCATTCCTCCGCCTCCACCAGTGCAGCTCGAGGATGGGTCTGAGTACGAGGTTCAGGACATCCTTGATTCCAAGATTTCATGGTCTAAACTCTACTATCTGGTGGATTGGAAGGGTTACAGACCTGAGGAACGCACTTGGGAACCTGCGGACAACCTGATTCATTCTCCTAACCTTGTTCAGGACTTCCACCGCCGCTATCCTTCTTGTCCCAGTCCTCATTCTTTTTCTCCATCTCCCATCCCTCGCCGCTCATCTCATCCTCCTCTTCGTTCTCGTTCACATCCTCGTTCCACTCGTTCTTGAGGAGGGGGTGCTGTCAGGAATCCCCCAATTCTTGCCACATTCTTGACTCTCGCCGGATTCCTGACCTGTAGACCACATTCCTGACTCTCGAGATACTTCCCTATTCCTGACTCTCGAGACACTTCCCGATTCCTGAGTCTCGAGCCACATTCCTGATGATGATGTGGCACCTCCTCGACCTCAGCTATATTTAGGCCGTCCTCGATCCAAGAGTGGTGGAGCTTCATCAACCTATAGTATATATAAGTTAGCCTTGTTCCATTTCTCCACAATCTAAATCAACACCAGTCTAAGGCCTCTTCTTTGTTTCCACTAACTTTTCTCTTTGTCTTTTTGCATTTTCTAGTCTTGATCTTGTCAGGGGTCTTGACTACTATAAGCAACATTTGTACTAGAAAATTATGTTTAATTTTAATAATTTAGTGTTAATATTATGAGTATGATGATGCTGAGATTCCAGCTCCATTGGAAAATATAGATTAAAATAAATATGACAAAATTCCAAAAGAATATTGAATTATTTTAAACACAATTTTTAGTGACTCCTTTAGATATTAAAATAATTGTTTAAATGAAAGGTTTTAAATAGTTTATAGTATAGTTGTAAAACTTTATATGAGTAATGGAGAGAGTAGTTTTATGAATAATGTTTAGTGCTGATAAGTTTAAAACATATTAAGAGCATAAAAATAACTCTAATACCTTTTATAATAAATAAGAAAACAGAATATACTAATAATTATTAATTAGAAGTAACTCTTTTATATTTCTCATTTGCAGAAATTGTATTGAGTTTATGCATGGAATAAAAGCCCACTTTCATTCAAGCATAAAGCAATTTTTAATTATAGTGTAAAGTTTGTGTGTATTTAGAGAAAGAAGTGCCCCACCAAGGAGAAGAACAATGACTGAATTTACAAGTAAAGAGTATATTTGTTTGGAAAGAGTATGATTATTTTGGTTTACCCATTATTAGGAAATTAAAGTAGGTTTTGATTTATTGGGGATGTGATTTAGCTTTCAATGTTTCTAAAGACAGGTGCTTATCCATTAAATTTCATAAAAGGGGTTTGGGAAACATTGAGTGAAAGTGAAGCCATTGCTCTTGATATGGTAATGGTTTGAAGTTTCTTTCTGTAGCCTCCTACAAGGAACTCTCAGCTTGTCCAAATTTGATACTTATGTTAGCACTTAGGCTCTTAATGTTCTTAGAGGATTCTCATGCAACTAAATCCAACAGGTGGTAAAGATCATTTGGAGAAATGGCTGTATACCTTTAAGTCAGTGATAGACCTTGCTATGATAATAATCCATGCCATCATTGAAGTGTTTGTGGCTAAGAACCATACTCTTGGTTGAATCTAGTGCCACAGTCAATGCTCTAATCCCTTACACAGCATTCCTTACATAGCCTTGATTGTGTCTGTAGGAAAATCTGGGATTCAAGATCAATTTGTCTCTAGAGAAAAACAACCTTGCTGCTAGAAAAAAATAAAACCAACCAGCAGCTGGTGCTTCAATTTGGTTCTTCCAAGCCTTTTTGAGGGAAATAATAGTTCTTAGCTTCATTAATGAATTATATAGAGAAAATTGATGTTTTTATTTGTTTGTTTTGTAATATAAACACCAGCAAAATGACTATCAGACTTGAGCATAAGAAACTTGCCTTGTTAGCTCTTTTGTGCTCATTTGTGTGAGTCTCAAATGCAATTTTCCTTTACAAATTGCAATTATGACATTTTCCCCTCTAAAATTTTAGATTGCAGATATTGAGAATTTAAATGCAATTATTCTGGGATATGTTGCAGTAATCTGGTGTGAGGATTTATGTGCCAAATATTTTCTAGCACCTATCTAACCTTTACATATTTTACTAATCTAAATAACTGGATAACTACAACATATAAAAGTGATTTTCATGTATTACCAATAATTAAAACTCTATTCTGAATATAATCACATTATAATGTTCATAAAAATATAAGTCATGTTGCACATTGTGAGGTACACATTCCATCTCGGACACATCTCAATGATGGTTGTGATCTTTTGCAGGTCCATTTTTCTTTGGGGTTTCAGGGATTAGAGGGTTTGATTTGATCATTCTTCTTAAGCCAAGAGCAAATCAAATGAAATAGTAAGATTTAGAAATCATATTTAGGAAACTAAGTTGTAATTAAGGAGATAAATAAAAAGTTACATAAGGTTTAAATTTATTTCACATAATAGATTTGTTCTGAGAGAGGATAGCTTCAAGGTTAGCAAGATTTTCCCCAAGAAACGAGGAAAAGAACTTCTAACATATCTCTCTCGGGAACTTTAATGTCGGGCTTGACAAACTTGAATTCTCCACAAGATCTGTCCACCATGAAGATCTGAGTTCCCTGGCAGACCTGAACTGTAATGATGCCTCTAACTTTCATAGTTTACTAAAGAATAATAGAATTTCAATTATGTGTTTAGTTTTACATTTAAAAATATACATAAGTAAATCTATCTAGCTATTCACACTACATTAGAAGTGTTTGAGAAAATGTACATCTGTGAGTGCTTGGAATAGTGCTTGGAATATGGAAAGGGAATACAAAAATGTGCATATTAATTGGCCCAAAAAACCTAGCTTATATACAGGAGCGAGTGGTCCAGATTGAAACCAATCCAACGGCTACCAAAATCCCACTACGCTAATATTAGTATACGGCATTGTAACCATACACTTGGCCCTCACATCATCCCCTCCTCTCGGGATAATGGAAGACCATCAGGGTTCTCTTGAAGATGGGCCGGGATCTGAAGGAATGTCAGGAGGAGGCATTGGTGGATCTGTAGGTGGTATTAACTCCTCCTGATCCCTTTGTACGAAGCTTTTTAGCCGCTGCACATGCACAATCTCTGGAGGATCGGCCTGCTGAACGTCATGCCGAACCTCATAAACTTGTGGTCTAATTTGTCGCAACACTCGATACGGTCCTTTCCATTGCACAAGAAGCCCCTTAGATAAACCACATACCGTAAGATGGGGAAAACGGACTAACACCAAATCATCCACTTTGTACTCCACAGGTGGACAATGATGGGAGTTGTAGCACCGTTGTTGTCCCACTTGTATGCGGCCTAAGTGTTCGGCAGACTCTGCTCGGACAAGTGGAAGAATGCTCGTCAAATACTGATCCCATGATCTAGCATCGGTAGCACGTGGCAATCGCGAAGGTAAACCCAGCTCCATTGGTAATATTGGATCATGATCATATAGGAGTTTATATGGTGAAGCACCAACAGAACTCTGCACCCCTGTAACATATGCATACCGAAGAGATAGCAAATAACCATCCCAATCCGAATGCTGAAAGTTCACATACTTCGCAATCATCCCTTTGAATGTCCGAACAAACCGTTCCACCAGACCGTCTAATTGTGGATGATAAGCACTCGTGAAAGTGTGGCATATCCCCAACCGAGACGTCAAAACATGAAATGCCTCAGCCATAAATGCGGGACTATTATCCGAAAGAATCCGCTTTGGACAAGAATGCTGGAACACCACTCGATTGAGGAGGAAGTATCCAACAGCAATTGCAGAGGCGCTAGCAAGAGCACCAACTTCCACCCAACGAGTCAAGTAGTCAGAAGCAATAATAATATACTCATTGCCAGCAATCGACCATGGAAAAGGTCCCATAAGATCAAACACCATTAACTCAAATGGACGGGAATCCGCAATTGACTCCAACCATCCTTCTGCAGCACGAGGGGGAGTATTACAAGCTTGGCACCAAACGCAGCTACGCACATACTGGATAATATCACGTTGCATCTCCGGCCAATAGAAAAACCTGCGCAGCTTCTCGGTAACACGACGGTGTCCCATATGCCCACCTAGAATAGAAGAATCATGGTATACATGGAAAAACCGCGGAATAAATACCGAAGGCACCACCAGCCGTAAATGATCATCAGGATCCGTCCCCACAAAATAAAGAAAGCCATCGTCAAGGCAATATTGAGAATGTAAATGCCGGAAAGGCAAGTCATCAGCAAGGGATGCAGGATTCTCAAACCCATCTCGAAGCCTCTAAATCCACGGCTCAATCTTTTGAGCCTCGCGAACCTCATCAAGAGAAGGTAGATCTTGCTCTGCACCTTGTGGACACTAAACGTCAAGGACAACAACCGCCGACGGCACAGAATCCTCATCTAGAAAATCCACAGATGCTGGAACAACAGGTTTGTCAGAAATATGAGAAGTGAGTGGCGAAGGAAGAGGAGCTCGAGAAAGGGCATCAGCATCAGCCATAGAACTCCCTGGGCGATGAACAACATCGAAATCATATATCTGAAACTTCAAAGCCCATCGAGCCGTACGACCAACCAGGTTTTTCCGCTTCAATAATGAAGTAACAGCAGCATGGTCACCTTCAAGTAACATCCGAGAACCATGTAGATAGGCATGAAGTTTCTCGAAACCCCAGATTGCTGTTAAACACTCTTTCTCCATCGTGGAGTAGTTCATCTCTGCTGGTTGTAATGTACGGCTTATGTATGCAATAGGATGGCATTGACCCGGCACACTCGAGCTCTCTTGCATCAACACACCTCCAAGACCAATGTTAGAAGCATCCACGCGCAAAATAAAAGGTCGAGTGTAGTCAGGATATGCCAAAACCGGAGGAGTCGTCAATAGTTCTTTGAGATCCATGAACGCTCGCTCACAATCCGGAGACCAGATGAAAGATGACGTTGATGACTTCAGCAACGCTCGCAATGGTGTAGTGCAATCGGAAAGATGATCCACAAAACTACTGAGATACTGCACCTTACCCAAAAAGCGCTGCACATCATTCACACACTTCGGAGTAGGGAACTTTAGAACAGCCATAAGTTTGTCAGGATCAACTTGCAAACCCTCACGAGAAATACGGTACCCAAGATAAGTTGTGTCCTTGGACCCAAACACGCACTTTGACCACTTCAGCTTTAAACCAACATCGCGTAGCCGATTCAACACTTTACAAACATCACGAACGTGATCCTCCCACGTCCCCTCCGAGTGGATCAAGACATCATCAATGAAGTCAGCAGTCACCTCTGGCATATCACAAAGAACCTCGTCCATCATCCACTGGAAAGTTGCTGGAGCATTGTTCAAATCAAACGGCATCACCAAGAACTCGTACAAACCAAATGGTGTACGAAAAGCAGTCTTAGGAATATCTTCTTCGGCCATCAGTACTTGCCAATACCCAGAAGCAAGATCTAGCTTGGTGAACCAACGACTTCGCCCCAGACGATCCAAGAGATTAGCAGTGTGAGGAAGAGGATACACATCTGGGATCGTCACTTCGTTTAATGGATGATAGTCAATGCAGAAACGAATACTCCCATCAGGCTTCGTCACAAGATGAGGTTCATATGCCCAAGGACTCCGCGACTTCCGAATAACACCCTTCTCTAGCATTTCCTTGACGTTTGCTCATAAAATCTTGATCTCCTTAGGTGACCGACGACGAATAGGAACCTTGATTAGACGAGCATCCCCGGTTGGAATCGGATGACGTGTGGCAATCTTGGCCCCAAACGATAAGTCAAATTCAAAGAGATCAGAATACTCCTTCATGAGCCGGTCAACTGCTGCAACACAAAGATCGTCAGAGGGATCAGAAAAGGGAAAAACAGAACAAGATGGAAACACAAAAGGAAAGAGTGGGGGAACAAAAGTAATAGAAGCAGAGGTAGAAGTAGAGGGACGAAGAGGTATGGAAGTGAGAGGAATGGATGAAACATAAGGAAGTATGAGACAAGGGGGAGAAGCCTCAAAGTCACACTTGGCATGATTGCGCTGCAACCAATCCATACCAAGAATGAGGTCAAAAGCTTGACTCGGCACCACCCGCAACGGCTGCAACTCAAGCTCGAGATCACCCACACGCACAACTAGGTCCACCTCATCCCATGCACATGCATGTGTACGGCTGTTGCCATAAAGAATGAAAATTGGTTCCGCCGCACGACGCAAGTGTAAACGACAATGTGTGGCAACAGGTCGAGCAATAGAAGATAAACTCGAACCTGTATCAACCAATACGGAGAGAATAATAGGAGACCTCTTGTTATAAAAACGAGCTTGGAAAGTAAACACTGGATGAACCGGTGCCGAGTGAACCCCTTGATGATACTCCCGAAAGAAAGATGGAGGGGTCACTAACTTATTTGCACAAGGTCCCTCCGTTACTCGCACGACTCCTCATTTCCCGGATGCATCTCGGTGTCCAGACCTTCCACTGCAGCAGCACCCACAGGACGTTGCTGACGCCAAGGTCTCCACCTAGGAAATGGAGGTCGCCAATCCGGAAAACGACGGCAACGCCGATAAGTATGATCAACTTCATCACACGCCCAACAGCGAACATCACGGCCATGACCACATCCTTGCACTTGTCCTTGGCCTCGAGCAGCAGCAGCATCAACCTCCATTGGAACAAGACCATCACCCATAGGAAGTGGAGCAGAAGGACGTGCAGCGAGAAGTGGAAGAGGCGACGTCTTATAACGTTGTGCCAAGCGAAGAGCATCGTCAAGGGTGGCAGGAGCAAGTGCATGCACAAGTCCGACAAGATCTTGACGAAGTGCTGGCCACAACATTCCTAGCTTGATCCGCTCCGACATATTTGGCTCCGCATAAAGCAAAAGACTTCGGAAACGAACGCCAAATTGCATCACCGACTCAGATGGCCCTTGGCGAAGATGATGCAATTGTTGGAAAGCATCATCACAATCATCGGCATGTCCAAAGGCGCCTTTGAAGACGTCCGGGAGAACACTCCAATCCCCACGAGTGGCTGCGCTCAAACCATTGTACCACTGCAACGCCGTCCCTTGAAGACACGTGGGAAACTCACGCAACCGTCGAGCATCATCCCAAGAATGATATGTAGCAATCACCGTGAAGTGATCAAACCAATGGTACACATCATCCCCAGGATTCCCACGAAAGAACTTTGGCCGAACGCGAGGATTGGCACCAAGAGCAGGAGGAGTTGGACCACGTGCCGTGAATGCCGCCATCAATTGAGTTTGGTTGTTCAATTGCAAGCACATAGCATCAAGCAATTGGACCAACTACTGGTCGAGAGTCAAAGGAGGAGATTGTTGATCTGCCATAGAGACAAATGAAAAAGAAAGAGCAAAAGAAGAGAAATGACAAAAAGCTAGAAGAAAATGGTAGATCTAGACAATGCAAAAAGCTAGATCTAAACCAAAATCCTGAAAGGAAAGAACAAAAAGAAGGAAATGGAAAAAGCTAAATCTAGACAATGCAAAAGCTAGATCTAAACCAAAATCCCAAATCCAAGCACTTCTCAAGGACAATCAAAGGTGCCCCTTATCTCCACCAATGTGAGTGCTTGGAATAGTGCTTGGAATATGGAAGGGGAATATAGAAATATGCATATTAATTAGCCCAAAAACCATATAGGAGCGAGTGGTCTAGATTAAAACCAATCCGACGGCTACCAAAATCCCACTATACTAATATTAGTATACGGCATCGTAACCGTACACTTGGCCCTCACACATCCAAAAATAATAATTATATTAGAGATATAATGTTTGTATTAAGACAAAAAGCGGTACTAATGCTTTATGATAAAACTATGCATTCCAATTTAAAAATACAGTGAAGTTAAACTACACTAAGAAATTGAAGTAGTGAAGCTATACTTTGTTAATTTTTGAAGTGTTATAACAATTAGTAGTGAATTGGACTAATACATTACTGAAACTAAATAATTTAATGAAATTCCTAGCAATTATTTTGATACACAATTGTATACTCATGTTGGTTAGATGTAATTACTTTTAATTTTACCTGGCTATTTAATTTTCTTATTTCCTTTTCCTTTATGTCATCATCTTTGAAATGCCAAAAGTTTTGAAGAAAACCTTATTATTATAAATAACTCTTCAAGAGAGTAATTGCAAAAGGGATATTTTTACATAAATACACATAAAAGAAAAACAATTTGCAATACAAATCCATAAATCCTTGTTAGGATTAAGGATTTTCATAGAAAGATTAGGGTTTGTGAATTATTTATGGTCATATCAACCAACACATTATACTAAGAGTACAATATATCATACCTTAATTTTCTCATATATATATATATATATATATATATATATATATATATATATATAAAGTAAAATCCACAATGATGGACAACGATAAGCTCAGCAAGCTCCTCGTAATAAGGAACCCACAGTTTAAAGTTCCCATCAAGTAAGCATTGGCTAGATTGATCAGCTTTGTACCTTCTACTTCTCCAGCAATAGGTACTTTGTTAAGTAGTTCTTTTAAAGTTTATAAATAATTGTATGGAAAACATAAAATTACTTATAAAATTTCTCCATAAAATTATTTTAAGCATGGACAACTTCAAGAAGTGAGACCATATGAGTCTAAATTATTTTTAAAAATAAATACCAGTTATAAAAAGATTTAAATTATATAATAAATTATTAATTAAAAACATAGATCTATCACATTACTATGTAGATAATAATATTAACATATTTTATATATGATAATATATTTACAGTAATATAATAACATTTTATATATATATAAGTAAATTTATTTTGTATTTACATTTCTAAAAAATATACTTTGTTGTATAAAACATATCATTTTTGAGTAAAGTGTTATTTTTTTTCATTTTATCCACTCTACTTCATCATTCTCTTGTATTATAGATTAGATTGTTCAAACCTAGATTTTAAATTACATAAAACTTAAACTTATAAAATTAGATTTAACGTACTACTATATACATGAATAATTAAAATATATTTTATATTGCAAGAACCACTGCTTCATTCGAACTCTATGAAATTTTTGGCTTTATTAAATACTATAGAATGACATTATCTACATAAAATATAAAATATAAATCTCTTTTTAAGAAAATTATTATAAAAGAAACATATTTTCGATGGATGTTTTGGAAGACTAAAATTGATTTAGCAAACTATTCTTAGTTTTAAAGATACTAAAATTTAATGTTATTTTATTATATCTTCCTTCAGATGGAGCTTCGCTTTCTTCAACTTCTTTGATTCCTCTTACAGGTGGTTATGGAGCTGGGAGGCAATGCTCCATGCATAGTGGAAGATCTTGTCCCAGACTTGGAAGGTACAATCGCTAGGTTGGTCCACAGGGGATTCTATCAAAGCGGCCAGTCGTGCATTCACATGCAGCGTCTTTATGTGAGAGGTGGCCTTTACAAGGAGGTATCCGACACTTGTCTTTAAATTCTATCACATTCTTTGTTCTCAAATTGAGCCTTGATCTAACATATCTGGTGCTGGTTGTGTAGGTGAAGGACGCATTGATCACTGCTGTTAAGAAACTCAAAGGTGGAGATCCTTCCCAAGACGACACGTCCATTGGGCCCATGATATCTGAGTCGTCAGCAGCTACAGTGGAGAAGGGCGTGAACAAGGCAGTGAAGGCTGCCGCCAAACTTCTAGTTGGTGGTAAGCATAGGGGAGCTTTCATGGAGCCAATGATCCTGGAAGACACTCCCTTTGACACGGATGCAAGGAAGGGAGAGATTTTTGGTCTCGTGATCCTTCTCTACTCATACAAGTAAGCTCTTAAAGTTTCTTAGCTCCCGAAGTTCTTCTTTACTTCCTTTTTTTTTTTTCTCTAAACTAAAACGGTGGTGATTTCAAGGAAGCCGTGAAGGAAGCTAACAACACGCATTACGGTCTCCAAGCTGGCGTCTTTACGCGTACGAGGACAACTCGGCAATAATTTGTGGATAGACTGTACAAAAGCTCGAGCTCGAGCTTGATCAAAAGTAAGACGTGTTGCCTACATTGCGCATGACTAAAACTTTGGTTTCGAGCATGTTGTCCATTGCGTACTTGACACCCTCTTGTTGGATTCCAGAGTCTTTGATCCCACCATATGGCTGCCTACCAATGCGCATGCTTGGCAAATCGTTGAGGCAAACTCCTCCAGCCTGTGAGGATCAAATAATCATCAAACAATCGATCCATACTTTCTATATCTCAAACGCAAAGCTACCTCTATGTGCTCAAACGCATAGAAGGCCTTGTTGCTCTCTCGGTCTCTAGCACCATCAACCTTTTACCTTTAGGACGGAGAATGCTTGTCTATAAGCTCCTGGGAGAAGGTCCATAGCTTGGGAGCGAGCTCGGGTTCTCTGCCATAAGTGCTACAGTTGGATTTGTTGGAATCCACAAAGTATTGCCTGGTGACGTCCTTGAGGCTTGGATGTAAAGCTGTGTAGCACGATGATGATTCTGGCTGCTTTCTCCTCACCAATCTTCTCGCAAATATGCTATATTTAAAAGACCAAATAATTATGGAATAACGCCTTAAGAAAGGAAGGCAATATTTCCACCAACGAACGTAACCACTCGAGGAAAAATGCCCGTGCCCTGTCCAAAAGGAGACTCGGGCAACACCACAAAGTCGGCAAACTTTCCTGGCATCAGCGACCCAACCAAATCCTCCAATGCAGCTGCATACACAGCCGAGGATGTGTACGTGTGAATCCAAAAACAAGGACTGCATTTCAGCTTCTCATCTGTTTTCTCTTACCCTACCACTGCGTCCTATGCAGAAATCCTTTCCTCGGGAATCCAGGGATGACTCCAGCCTGAAGGTGTTCTCTCCACAGCTGTGCGGATCCCTCCAACTGGATTCACTGCTACCACCTTGAGACAAACCATTCACGTAATGCCGAAGAAAAAGTATTTGACAGGCTTACAGGCCAGTTGGATCCTAGAGCAACCACACTACCGTTTCCGACGAGGGACCGGAGGTTATAAGATCTGCGTGAGTGCTTCTCACCAAGTTTCTTCATGGCGTAGTAAGCATCATCTAGAAGTTTCTCTGGCTGTGCAAAAATATAGGGTTTTGCAATGGAGGCAAAATGCACTCATCTGCTTACTTGCATCGACACAGATATGGAGAACTTCCCAAATTTGAGGTGTGCTCCAGGTGAAAGGTGCTGTGCATGCTCTACCTGCAATCCCACAAGTTCAGTGATACAAACGTAGATTTGTTCATCATTACTCTCAATCGATGTCCTTGACGAGGATGTTTAGAAATAGCGTCAGTGTAAATTCCAAGTACATCATCGTATGCTGCATCACCAATTGCATGTACTGCTAACTGAAGTTCATGATTAAGCATTGGATCAAGGATCATGTAAGTACCTGTAATTTCAACTCAGAAGCAGCACTCACCGACTCGGAAAGCCAACTCAGATCGGCCACACAGAGGCCAAAATTGTTTGGATCGTCTTCGTAGTGCTGCGCCAGAAACTTTAATACCTCAGAAAAGCTAATATTTACGTGACACCTGGTGAAAGAGAGCTGTTCCCAAGCCCAGCGATCCATCGGCAAAAGAATACATAGAAATAAAAACCACAAATGCGTTTATCAAGGAGTGGCAGACTGGAGGAGTTTGCGAGTGGGTTTTTTGGTGTTGATCCTCACAATTTGGATAGTAACATGCATTGGCTAGATGCACAGGGTGACACTTACCATGTCAAGGGTTGAGGTTTCCCTTTTCTCTTTTCTCTTATTTTTCTTTTCTAAGCAAAGTGATTGTTTGTCTAGATGAAGAAGCTGGTGAAAGGCCTCAAGATGGAAACAAGTCATTGCAAGAGCAAATGAAAGCTCAAGATTGTGAGCTTGATGCGACAGCCACTAGAAGCTTTGATGTAAGTGCCACTTCAGAGATTGTCTTCTTTGCTAATGTTGCTTCTCTATGAGGGCCAGGAAGCTGCAAGTGTTGGGTTGTAGACCGTGGCACACCATGGTGTGCAGCAGCTAGCATGAATCACTAGTGTGGTTTAGGGAGTTTGTGTTGGGCCATGGCTATGCTCCAGTGACAATGTCGGCTTTGGGCAAGGTGGCAAACAATGCATTGATGTGCTCCACACTCCCTACTTGCACATACCCCACCAGCAATGCATTCCACGACACGAGTGAATCAATTGGAAAGATCAGGCTATTCTGCTCTAGTAATGCAGATTTCTAAGATGGAAATTGAGCTTCTTATTTATTTATATTTTAGTAAATATTTCATAATTATTTAATACTAAAAAGTAGTGTTTGTTTGTAATTCAAATATGTATAGTATATGACCGAGATGAGAATACATTATATATAATATACTTTTATAGTTTATCAAAAGACTACTTTAAGGGGGCCAATGGGGTTTCTTATGTTGTGATTTAACTTATAAACACAAACAAGTAAAAAGAAATATGACTTTGGATATCCTAAAGGAAGGTTGCCGATTAGGCTTTGCACAATGAGTGGAATAAGTAGAGATGCAATTATGTGTAAAACAAAGTACAAAGTGGGATGGGAAGGATATCCTAAGTTCCCCCTTTTATATCCTACATGCGTGGTCACTAATTATTCTGTGCACTCATGTAATTTCCTGACTCCAAAAGCCTGAGAGAAAATCCTAAATATAAAGTCTTAAGTGTGGTTTTTTTTTCCTGTTTTCCACTCCTGCACACTCAAGAGCAAAGTAGCATGACCCTACATAGATATCCTTAAATTTTTATGGTATCCATTTCTTTAATGATGAATCACTAGTCCTTGGTGGCTGCTGTAACATTTCCTTTCTTGGTGGTCTTCCTCTGCAGCACCATTTCCAATTTGATAAAGGTACCTGAGGTAATAGCAGCAGTGATCATGACTCCCAACTGGCCATCAGTGAGACGAGTGACACAGACATCTCAAACTTCATAATTCAGGTGTTGAAGAATATTCATAGCTCTTCTTAGATACTGCCACAGTTTCCTCCCTGCTCTAAAAGACATTTCAAATTCTTTTAAGGCTTGTTAATCTCAACCAGTAGATTTTGGCATATGCTTAGTTCCTAGCATTTGACATTATGAAACCAGCTTATTCATTTAAATATATAAGCACTAGCAAGAGAATCCAGCTCCATTTAAAATATTAATATTAAATATAAAATTTTTAACAGTTTATTTAAAATACTTTTTAAAAAATTGGTGTCCAACATCTACCTTTATTTAATAATATTATTAATAAATCACAAGTCAAGCCAAGTTGTAAGAACATGAAACATTCCTAGATCATATAGTTGTTTTTATAGTTAAAACTTAGAGCGTACAAAATCTAAGAATTTTAAACTTTATAACTAAAAGAATAAGTTCTAATTAGAAAATAATTTATAAAAATAAAATATGACCCATAATTAATAGCAAAGAAATGTTTAACAAAATTAAAGACATTTGACACTCATAGCATACGTTAGATTTATTTATTTATAAGTAAGTTGATACACCACATTATAATCATAATTTGTAATGGACTTATCAAAGATATATACCAATCACCTCAAATGAAAACAAATAAAAACAAACTAATTTTTTTAAAGTGATATGTTAAATATCTTAATATAAAAATTATAAAACATAAATAAACAACATCTATTGCAATTACTATAAAAAATAAAATTTAGTTTTCTTATAAATATATTTTAACATATGTCTTTTATAGCATAACGTGATAGTATCAAAGAATGTTATCGAATTTAAAAAAAAACAATATTAGATAAGAATAATAATATAGAGCAATCTATTGTATTAAGGCAATTATAATTAGTTCTCAGCTGTTAGATCTTAAGCATGTGCCTAGAATAAGTATTGGCTTTTACATTTAACATATGAGTATACGAGTTTCAGTTTCACTGGATGTTAATTTAAAAATTATAGTTTAATACAATTATATTTTCTATATTATTAATTTTCTGTCTAAGAAAGTTTTGTTAAATTTGATAACATTCTTTGATATGCTATAAGAGACACATGTTAGGATATATTAGAGCTCCTTGCCAAGAAATCCATGCCCGTCAATCATCGAGTCTATGTCTTTTCTTCAGGGACAAAACAATTGATATAAGCCATCACTACCCCCTTCTCTACGTGATGGAGTACTACGCAATTGAAAGGAGGGCAATTCCAGTCCGGACGATCGTCACCACCGGGGTTTGTGCCTGTGGTTTCCAAGCAAAAAGGTTGGTGCTGCTTACCATGTGCTAAGTGTTGGTGCTGGTCACCAACGCTTACGTAGCCCCCAGCCCAACCCAGAGTTTACAGCTTCCGTGGTGGCTCCAAAAGCCCGAGCCAACTTCCAGGTTTCCAAGATGGCCATGAGATGAGCATGGGAGGACTTTTCTATCTATGTTGGATGGTCTGATGCGAGAACAGTGGCTTGGAGCGAAGGTCGATCGAACATTAGTAAGTCGATAAAGGCTAACCTCAAGAGCAGGGAGCCAAGTTTGAGATGTGTCACCTGCGGCCCGTTTAGACTTGGATTTCCGGAGATAGTGGTGAGCAAGGCAAGGCTGGTAAGCCACTGTCAGACAGGCAGCGAAAAGGCGAGAGCGATTCCATAGACGAGCTCGTCCAGCAAATATTCATGCATGACACGTTAGTCAGGTAAGCCCCATCTTATAGCAAAGCTGTAAACGAAGGGGATCTGTCCTCACGAAAGCATCCATTGCTAGTTTTCACTGGAGCATGCCATGGATAGTTGTGCTCAAGGAAAGTTTTTGAGTTGTCTTGGTTCACAGCTTTTTATTGGACAATGCAGAAGTTCTAGCGTAGTCATGTAAAGAAGTAGAAAAGAAAAAAAATACCAGGACAAACTTTCCCCTGTCTTCCTGTTCGAGATCACTGGAGCTTCGATTTAAGGAACTCTCTCCACGCAGCGTCTGTTCCCTGGAGGCTGCCGAGTAGAATCTTTGCCAGCTCGTCTTCGTCATCCTCCTCGAAAGCAGTGATGAACCTGTCCCGGGATCCGTGCTCAGCTGCAGTGAAGAAGGCCGCTGGGAAGGCTGAAATGCGACGCAGCAGGTGCAGCGCAAGCAGGCGTCCAACACGCCCATTACCATCTTCAAACGGATGGATCTTCTCGAAGTCGATGATGAGCCTTGCGACCGTGGAGGCCCATTTGGCGATGCTCATCTTGCTCTTGCTGTGCTCCGCGATGCTTGCATTGAGACGGTCCAGGAACTTCCGCATCTTGACCTGGATGTCTCGGGGATGTGCGTAACTCTTTCCAGCAGAGGACATGGCACCATAACTGCGGAATGCCGAGACCGGTGTCAGCTGTAAAGCTTCGTGCAGTTGTAACAGCTGCAGGGTCGTGATGGGTGAGCTCTCCGGCCAGGACCTGATGACGGCAAGACCTCTCAAGAGCCCTGCGGATCGAGCAGGATCGTCCAAGCCATGGGACGTAGCAACTTTGATAGCTTGGGTGTCCCAGAAGGCCTCAAACCTGGAGTAGATTGGATAAGTACGTGGAGAGAGCTGCGACATAAGACATACCAGAAGCCTGCGTGGTTGGACGGTGTAAGCAGTGGTTCTGGCTCCTTCTCCTTGCCAGCTTTTCCCCTTGGTTTCCTCACTGCAATATAAGCAAACACTATACGAGGTTGAGAGATCGAAATGCATACCAGCACTTCGGACGAGATTCAGAGCCGCGCGCCGCCCATCCATGATACCAGCCGAGAGAAATTCACAAGTCCTGTGACCCTAGGAAGGTGCATTTCATGGAATCGTTGGAAATATGGCAATATCGATCTCCATACCTACACAGGCCGCGAGTTGCTCTTGGATCCTAGCTCTGCAGCAAGAAAAGGTAGCTGAGCGCTACACACCCGGGGCGAGAGGAGAAATCGATCGCTGACGCTGAGCCGGCCCGATCCAGCTAACAGGGAGCGATCTAGAGCAAGAAACTATGAAATTTCGTTGTGATCGACCGAAGCGCCTACCCTGCGCTGGCGCTGGATCAATCGTTCACCCCGCCAGCGCCATCGCCATCGCCATCGCCATCGCGCTCACGCCGTCGCCTCGCCAAGCCCTGAAGAATGAGCTTGCGCCGACAGCCAATTATCGCGTGCCGCGTGTCAAAGCCCGGGAAATTCAAATGTACCCCTTTTCAAACCTTGGCTGTATAAAAGGGGGCCCTTCTGGGTTGAGGCTAGGGCATATAGATGGGGCGATACGCGGAGAGGCCCTTCTGGAGGTGCGATGGCGACGGAGCCCCGGCGACGAGCAGCATGGTGGACGCCATTTGTGGGTACGTGAAGAGGTTCCAGGCCCTGGACGGCGATGCCAAAGCATGGGCGCTGGACGTGTACGGGCAGCGCGACGCTATGGCCGACTTCCTCTTCCAGGTGAACAAGCTGGAGCTGGAAGGCTTTGATACCCGGGACCAAACACTCCACGCCCTGGAGCAGCTCCACGAAGTGGTGGCTCCAGACGAGAGATTGGAACAAGTCCGCTGCCTGTCCCGAGCATTCAACGCATGGTGGCTCCAGGAGGAGAAGGCCGAGGAGGCTCCCAGCGTCAACAACTACAAGCTCAGGCAGTCACACGAGCTTCTTATGGAGCCGAGCAGGCCGGAGATCGCAGGCTTGTTTCGTTCCGGCAGCGAGGTTGCAATGACGATCACGAGCAGCGGAAGGCAGCACTTCTACGCGGATGCCTGGGCAATCCGGCCCAAGTTGTCCAAGTTGGTGAGCAAGACTAACGCGGATGTGGAGCGGCTCTTTGAGGAGGAGGCGACGACAAGGAGCTGCAAGACGGTGGAGCAGCTCCTGGTGCTGGCCTCGGACTTCTTCTACAAGTTTGAGTGCATCCATCCGTTTGTGGATGGGAATGGGCGATGCGGGAGGATGATGCTGGCCTACTTGCTTCGCAGCGTGGCTGTGTTCCCCAATGTCTTGTTCGCTGCTGGCGCTGGCCGCCAGCACGAGTTTGTAGACCGGGATGTCTACCTCAAGTGCTTCGAGAGTGCTCGCGAGGATGACCACGAGCCCAGGGACCTGACTGCTCTCATCATAGAGGGGGTCTACTTCGGTTGGCAGAGGTTCTTTGTGGCCCTCGAGTCGTGGCAGGGCCTCAAGTTGTAGCGACCTCATACTTACCTCTCGCCCTCGAGAGGTTGCTCGAGCTCGCTTTCCAGCTCTATTTTTTCCTGGAAAGACCACCTGCCTTCCTCGGCCGCGTGTCAATGAAGAAAGCGAGCGACCCAAACATACCTTTGGACTGCCTCCAGTACTAGATGCACCGATCCATCGTCAAGCTTTCTGCTCGGCCGAACAAAAACTCTATGAGGAAGCATGGCAAAAGCTCACTACGTGACCAGGAACAAAGGGAGGAAAGCTTTACCTGATCGAAGGAGGTGCTCGTCTTTGCGTGATCATCCCTGGAGCTTTGCATGCCCCAGATTCCAACGACGATCTCTCCACGACTTTGAGCTAAACGAAACGTCTCGAGGATGCCTGCCGCACAGATCCTAGAAGCTTGACGATCTCTGGAAGGAAAGGAAAACAACGACATATCGTCGCGCAATGCAGGCAGATCTTACTCGCGTGATTCCACCAGCGCAACCCTGGCGACATCGAAGAGCTTCACATTCTCGCCTCCAGCGATCCTCATCCACCCCGAACAAGAACAAGAGAGAGAAATTAAACCCCAGAAAGGGACACCCGCAGGAATCGAACGCGTAACGGGACTTGGTGCGCAAAGAATATTCGGCTCGTGATCCCCTTGTCATGTTGTATATATAAAACTATATACTACTCACTATATATTTAGAAATGTTAATTGCTTGCAGCTCATTGCAAATGCTCAGGAGAAAAGGCCAGAGCCTGAGGGACGTCTTAGGAGGGGATTTTTCTAATATGATGATGCCAAACATGTATCCCTTATAGCATAGTGTGATGGTATCAAAGAATGTTATCAAATTTAACAAAACTTTCTTATAATAATATAGAAAATTTAAATGTATTAAACTAGAAACTAGATAAATCCATCTAACATTATTAGTCTTAACATTATTAGGAGAAACTGATCAACCAGGGATGGCATAATGATCTTGAGGAAGAATCAATTCCCTCTCCAGCACTGTCCAACTTTTCTGCATACTCCATCGAAGCTCACATAGTTTAGTTTGAAATGCAAAATCAATGTCACTCTTAGGTGGAATGCTTTTTTTGGTACATGAGGTAAAATGGATCCATTGCAGCCCTCAAAGAAATAACACACCAAAGGAAGCTTGCTGCTCTAGAGCAAATGAACATCCTCAAGAAGTTGGAAATGTCCCAGAAAAGGTGGTAGAGCTACAACATGTGGATCAATGTGGTACCTACAAAATAGATAGCAATAAAAAGATAAGGACTTTACTGGAAAGAGTGTTTGCTCCAAAACAAAATACCTGTGAAGACCAAATTCAACATGTAAGTTAAATATACCCTTATAGGGGATAAATTGTTTATGTTGCAATATAGTAAGTCAATGTTAAAAAGGGGAATGGTCATTGTCAAAGAGGCCATCATTGGGACACCCAAACACTTTAGAACACCCGGAGGTGGTGTTTGATGTCGTGAAGGCAATAGATAAGGCCCAAGGGACTAAGTCCCTAGCGAATGATGGATAGAAAATGCTATCCAAATGTCTAAGGTTGCAAAGACAGAAGAAGTCCATCTATCCGAATCGGATAAAGCCAAAAATGGAATTTTGGCAAGGCTAGTGATGGGCATATAAAGGCCCATATGTAGCAACGTTAATCCTGGTGTGTGGGATTATAAGGTGAGCATACCTAGATTGAGAAACCACTCCCTAGACTGTCAGGTAGGTTCATCCTCAAGAATACTTACTAAGGCATGGTAGAAAGTGCAAAGCTATCCTCTTAGTTTGGAGGTGAATAACTGAAGGAAATGTGTGAAGCCAAAAGCAAGT
Source organism: Selaginella moellendorffii (assembly GCF_000143415.4). Taxonomy (NCBI): domain Eukaryota; kingdom Viridiplantae; phylum Streptophyta; class Lycopodiopsida; order Selaginellales; family Selaginellaceae; genus Selaginella; species Selaginella moellendorffii. The sequence goes on along the minus strand of NW_003314357.1, from coordinate 217,545 downwards.
AGTAAAGGGATAGAACCAAACCATGGGAATCAAAGAGCATAACCAAGGGTGGTTATGTAAGTTGGGAGTGGAAAATCAAGTGGGTGCTGTAAGGAACCGACTCCCCGAGGTGTCGTAGGCTAAAGGATCCCCGAAAGCATGACCGAAATGACAAAGAGTTCATCGGATAGGACCAAGTCGAAGATCGACTCCAAGACTGACTCTGAGATCGAGTCCGAGATAGAGTCCGGAATCGAGTCCGAGACCGAATCGGAGACCGAGTTCGAGACTGAGTTCAAGACCGAGTTCGAGACGGAGTCTGAGATCCAAATCGGGTCCGAGACCGAGTCCGAGGTCAAGTCTGAAGTCGAGTCCGAGATCGGGTCCAAGATTGAGTTCGAAATCGAGTCCGAGACCGAGTCCGAAGTTAGGTCCGAGATCGACTCTGAGACTAAGTCCAAATACTAATACAGCTCAAGGGGTGAAAGCCCAAAGCATGCATCTCCCAGGGGGGGGGGGGGGGGGCTGCAGGGGGTTCCAAAAGTATAGTAGGGATAGTGAGGTCCAGGAACCAGTCTTGAAGGAACTCTCCAGTGGTGCTTCCAAACTGACTTGAGGTTGAGACTGGGGCCGAGGGGCCTTGGGTGGGAGTGAGCATGGGCTTGGGTGGTGCCGGAGGGGCCACCCAGGGAAGTGCTCAAGAGCAGCTCCCACTCCCGAAAGGGAAACCAACTGCGGTGCTCTCGGCTCTTGTGGAGTGGTGCCCCACTTGAGTACCTTGTGACTCATTGGTCCTCACCCTTCCTAGGGGCTTGGGCCTTCCCTTCGGGATGGAAGTGGGGGGGGGGGGGGGGGTAGAGGTACCCATACCGGGCTGTTAGGCCACAGTGTTTCGCCCCGACGTCCCGAAGCAAGTGCTGCACCCAAGGCTTGGGATTTAGAGGGTCCTATGATCAAGTCTTGTTGTACCAAGGGGTGTTAGGAACCTGGAGGCTTGATGTGCTTGGCTACTTGTGCCTGCGGGGAGTGTAGCCGAACCTTAAGTCCAGTCTAACCCGGGGAGGGGAATTAGGAGAGATTTGGGAATCCATAGATGGATGGCTAACACTCCGTTGTTCGTGCAGTGAGTAGTTGAAACCAAGTAGAACCAAGTAGGAGCTGGTACCATAGGCGAGAACCTTGGCGAGGGAACTTAGCACAAGCCAAGGCAGTGTTGGTCGGATAGACAAGGTAAGCTGGCAAATCGGAAAGGAAAAATTTGTGGCTTACAATTTGGTATCGGAGCCTTTTCCTCAGTTCTAGCGAAAGATAGAGGTGAATTGCTGGGAGATGGCAAAGGCAGGGCATAAGCAAACCCAGGTGGAGACGGAACCTCCACTAGAGTTGGAGCCTCCGGTTGAACAAGAGGCTATGGATGAGGAATCCATGCATGAGGAGGACTCCAGTGAGGAAACTTCCAAACAGGAGTCCGGTGGTGAGGTTCGGTCGTCCGAGGCTCCAAGGCTAGAAGGACAATTGGCGCAGACCAATGCCCTATTGGAGACTCTCGTACGCAAGCTAAAGCGTGACGAGAAGCGAAAGAAAAAGCGAAAGACTGCGGATGCTAGCAGCGTAGAAGGTGTGGACCCTTCAGTAGGGACTGAGGCAAAACTAGACAAGGTTGAACACACCGAAGTGGAATCAGTCCCTCAGGCAGTACCCAAGTACAAACCAAAGCCCCCACCGGTCTTCAAGGGAGTGAATGACTATAAGGTGGTGAAGGATTGGTTTTACGATATGGAGGATTACTTCCGAGCGTTGCGGTTACTGAGCTCGGAGAAGGTCCCATGTGCAAAACCATACTTGGCAGATAATGCCAAGTCTTGATGGAGAACGACAGAGGTCAACGAAGGACCGATGGCCACTTGGGAAATGATGAAGGCAAGGATCCACGTGACTTACGTTCCTCCGAATGCTACTCTACATCTAAGGGACAAGCTGAGTAGGCTGAAGCAGACTGGAACCATTCAGGAGTATGTGAATGGGTTTATGGCAAAGAGGATACTTGTCACGGACATGGGGGATATGGATGCGTTCCATGCCTTCATATCAGGTTTGCAAACCTGGGCTCGCGGTGAAGTGATGCGGTGGAACCCAACCAATTACAAGGAAGCGTTGGATGTGGTCATCAAGGTGCATTTCAACGATAACCTACGAAAGGGGAACATGACGGGGTCGGGATCCACGTTTAGCAAAGGGGCCAAACCAAAGGGAACGTTTAGCAGAGGGAAATTCAAGAAGAGTTTCTCTAAGAATGAGTCCTCGGGGTTCTGGAAAGGCAAATCCGGTGGCCAGCGAGCGAGTACATGGGGGAGTCAAGCGAAAAGAGACAAACCCACGGATAAGAAGGTCAAGTCGTATAGTAGCATGGGAAACAACGTATGCTACAACTGCGGTGAAGCGGGGCACTTTTCGAGGGACTGTCCCTACCCGAAGAAGGCCAGAGCCAATATAGCCATCAAGTCGGGTGAAGTCCAAATTGAGGTATGTGATCCAGTCCCTAACTCAAAGTTACTCATTACACGAGCAACTTTGGTAGAGAGTCGTTCGCGACATCTACTAGCCCTCCGAGGGAAGCTCGGAGGTAGCTTTGTTAAGATCCTTATTGACACGGGTGCTTCGGATAATTTTGTGGCTGCAGACATAGTCCGGCAAGTCGGACTAACGGTGCAGCGGCTAGGCGAACCAAGGACTATAGAGTTTGTTCAAGGTAGCCAAAGCACCGATGAGGTACTTCGACAAGCGAGAGTCGAAGTAGGGACATGGAAAGTAGACATGGATTTCACCGTGTTGGACATGGCGGGATTTGATGTGATCTTCGGAATGGATTAATTCAATCGGTTCGTGGTAGCCTTGCATGGACAAGGTAGGAACCTTGTGGTACTGGCGAATGCCCAAGGAAGAAGATCTAGGGTGGAGGCCAAAGAGTCCTGCTTAAACCTGGTGTCCACGAGAGGACAACTCACTAAAGGAACTAAGGCAGCCTTTTTGTGCTTACTCTCGGTGAAGAGTGACAAAAAGACAAGAACGAAAGAAGTACCTTTAGTGATCCAGCGGGTGTTGGACGATTCCAGGATACCATGCCGGAGGAGCTACCGGCGGGGTTGCCCCCCGCACGACCAATAGAACATAAGATTGAGTTGGTCGAGGGTGTAGAGGCAGTGGTTCGTCCCCCTTATCGTTTGAACAAAAAAGAACTCAAGGAGCTCAAGTGCCAACTAGAGGAGTTGGTAGACAAAGGGTATGTTAGGTTGAGCAAGTCGCCGTATGGGGCACCGGTGTTATTTGTGAAAAAGAAAGATAGATCTATACGCATGTGCATAGATTATCGGTTGCTCAACAAGTATACAAAGAAGAGCAAGTACCCTTTGCCCCGGATTGAGGACCTGTTCGATAGGTTGGGAAAGGCAAAATACTTCTCAAGGATTGACCTAAGGTTAGGATACTACCAAATCAGGGTAGCCGAGGAAGATGTCGAGAAGACAACCTGTTGAACGAGGTATGGGAGCTTTGAGTTTTTGGTGATGCCCTTTGGGCTGTGCAATGCACCGGCAACGTTTTCGGCGTTGATGAACCATATCTTTGTACCCTATCTGGATCACTTCGTGGTCGTCTATATTGACGACATTCTGATCTATAGCGAGACGCTAGAGGAGCATGCTGAACACTTGGCGAAGGTGTTTGAGAAACTAAGGGAACACAAACTGTATGCTAAAGAGAGCAAATGTGACTTTGCTCAACAAGAGGTAAAGTTTCTTAGGCATGTGGTGGGCCAGGACGGGCTCAAGGTGGACCCAGAGAAGGTCCAAGCGATCCAGGAATGGGAGGGACCATCGAATGTACATGAGTTGAGGGCGTTCTTGGGGCTATGCAATTACTACCGAAAGTTTATCAGACACTATTCGAGAGTAGCCTTGCCCTTAACGGACCAAACAGGAAAAGGGAAGATGGTATGGACAGCAGAATGCGAGGCAGCATTCGTCCACCTCAAAGAGAAGTTGAGGAAGGCTCCCGTGTTGGCATTACCAGACTTTGGTAAAGACTTTGAGGTAGAAACGGATGCTTCGGACTTTGCGTTGGGCGCAGTTTTGAAGCAAGACAACCATCCAGTAGCGTTCTTCTCGAAGAAGTTGGACAAGGTTCAACGGAAGTGGCCTGCCCACGAGAAGGAATTGTTTGCGGTGGTCAACGCGCTCAAGGAGTGGCGACACTACCTTGGGAGACACTTCAAGGTTTACACAGACAATGTGGCAATGAAACACTTCTTGTCACAACCCGACCTAAGAGGGAAACAGGGTCGGTGGGCCAATGCCTTGGCCAAGTTTGATTGCGAGATCCTATACAAGCCTGGGAAAAGCAACATCGTGGCAGATGCACTAAGTCGAAAAGCGAGCTTGAGGTTGGCAATATCCAGCGCGACAACAACCTTTTGGGACGATGTGCGGACAGCATATGAGAACGATGGTCTAGCACAAGAAGTGTTGCTGAGGAATCTAGAGGCACGGGAAGCTCACTAGAGAGGTGAACTGCCAATGGAAGAGAAAACAGGCTATACAGAACGCAATGGACTCATCTATTACAAGCAAACGAGGGTGTATGTTCCAAAAGGGGAACTAAGGAAGGTGGCCTTAGAAGAGTGTCATGACGGACCTCTTGCGGGACACGGCGGAGTGCCTAAGACGATGGGCTTACTCAAGAGGAAGTACCATTGGCCAAATATGGCTAAGGACGTCCAAGACTATGTAAAGACATGTCCAACATGTCAGCAGGTCAAAGCCGTGACTAAGGCTAGTGGGGGCTTGTTGCAAAGCATCCCAATTCCAGATCATCCGTGGAAATGTCTTACGATGGACTTCATCACAGGACTCCCCCCAAGCGAGGGGTTTGATGCGATATTCGTGGTGGTGGACCAATTTTCGAAAATGGCACATTTCATACCCACCACAACGGAAGTGGATGCGGAAGGTATGGCGAAGCTATTCTTCGAACAAGTGGTTCGAGTGCGGGGAAGGCCGGAAGAGATTATCTTAGATTGAGATAAGATCTTCACAAGTAGGTTCTGGAGGACTCTCCTAGAACAGTATCGCACCAAGTTGAAATTCAGCACAGCCTATCACCCACAGACAGGTATTGGGTATTAAGTCAAGTGTGATGGCACTAACACTTCTTGACAGACGGACAAACAGAAAGGGTGAATAGGCAGCTGGAGGATTATTTGCGATGCTATGTCTCGGGAGACCAGACCGATTGGGTAAGTCATTTGGGACTATTTGGGCGAGCTATTGAAGGTCCTGTGGAACTCGGCATAGCCGAGTATCATGGAGAGCTACCCACAGTGGAGGCATTCACGGCGGAAAGACTCAACATTTGGAATTTAGTGAGGGATTCCTTGGAACGGGCTCAACAAAGGCAAACCAAATACGTGAACTAGAAGCGCCGGGACGTGGAGTTCCAAGCTGGGGAGAAGGTGTGGCTGAACACAAAGAACCTCAGGCTACCAAGTGGGATCAGCCGAAAGTTGACCCAAAGGTAAAAATGCATGTATTCCTGTAAATGAATTGATCTTGAGTTCCTTAAGCAGGTTCGCGGGGCCTTACAAGATTGAGGCACGAATTTGTAAAGTGGCTTACCGACTCCGACTTCCTCGAGAGATGTGAAAGATGCACCCAGTGTTCCACATGAACTTACTCAAGCCGTACTTTGAGGATCCGCTTCGCAAGGACCTTTACCTGAGGTTATCCAAGGGGAAGAGGAATATGAAGTCGAGGCGATCCTCAATGCGCGCAAGAGCAAGCAACAAGGACGCGAGGTGAGAGAGTTCCATGTGAAGTGGAAAGGATTTCCACACTGCGAGGCAACATGGGAGCCGGAGGAGAACCTAGCGAACACGCGAGATCTAGTGGAGGAATTTCTGCAAGGCAGAACTCTATGTACTTATGCAAAGTTCAATTAAAATATCAATTTGCAAAGTTGAGCAAGTGGCATATGTAGGGAACCGAAGGCGTGCCGAAGGTAAGCTAATTAGCATGGGTTAGCTAGGTTGACTATGCGTAGGGCACTACGCCCAACTCCCCGTGGGGATGTCAAATCCGTAGACGTATTCTACGGAGGTTGGGTTCAAGTCCCAACCCCCTAGTAAAGCAAGGCTGGGTTCAAGTCCCGACCCCATACTAGGGCGTGGTGAGGTGAGGAGTATAGGGACACCTATACTCCGTTGTCATGGGCTCTTGGCCGGGGAGTTTAACTTAGGCACACTGCTAAGTGGGGGGATGCCCCCGGAGACATGGTCAACAAGTCATAGGATATAAAGAGACGTTCGATGTGGGTATCGAACTTCTTCTATGGGTGGTGGAGTTGTAAGGAACCGACTCCCCGAGGTGTTGTAGGCTAAAGGATCCCCGAAAGCATGACCGAAATGACAAAGAGTTCATCGGATGGGACCAAGTCGAAGATTGAGTCCAAGACCGACTCTGAGACCGAGTCCAAGATAGAGTTCGGAATCGAGTTTGAGACCGAATCGAAGACCGAGTTCGAGACCAAGTTTGAGACCGAGTTTGAGACGGAGTCCGAGATCCAAATTGGGTCCGAGACCGAGTCCGAGGTCGAGTCCGAAGTCGAGTCCGAGATCGGGTCCGAGATCGAGTCCGAAATCGAGTCTGAGACCGAGTCCAAAGTCGGGTCCGAGATCGAGTCCGAGATCGAGTCCGAGATCGATTCTGAGACTAAGTCCAAATACTAATACAGCTCAAGGGGTGAAAGCCCAAAGCGTGCGTCTCCCAGGGGGGGGGGGGGGGGCTGCAGGGGGTTCCAAAAGTATAGTAGGGATAGTGAGGTCCAGGAATCAGTCTTGAAGAAACTCTCCAGTGGTGCTTCTAAACTGACTTGAGGTTGAGACTGGGGCCGAGGGGCCTTGGGTGGGAGTGAGCATGGGCTTGGGTGGTGCCGGGGGCCCTCCCTGGGGCCACCCAGGGAAGTGCTCAAGAGCAGCTCCCACTCCCGAAAGGGAAACTGACTGCAGTGCTCCCGGCTCTTGTGGAGTGGTGCCCCACTTGAGTACCTTATGGCTCATCGGTCCTTGCCCTTCCTAGGGGCTTGGGCCTTCCCTTCGGGATGGAAGTGGGGGGGGTACCCATACCGGGCTGTTAGGCCACGATGTTTCGCCCCGACATCCCGAAGCAAGTGCTGCACCCAAGGCTTGGGATTTAGAGGGTCCCATGATCAAGTCTTGTTGTACCAAGGGGTGTTAGGAACTTGGAGGCTTGGTGTGCTTGGCTGCTTGTGCCTGCGGGGAGTGTAGCCGAACCTTAAGTCCAGTCTAACCCAGGGAGGGGAATTGGGAGAGATTTGAGAATCCGTAGATGGATGGCTAACACTCCGTTGCTCGTGCAGTGAGTAGTTGAAACCAAGTAGAACCAAGTAGGAGCTGGTACCATAGGCGAGAACCTTGGCAAGGGAACTTAGCACAAGCTAAGGCAGTGTTGGTCGGATAGACAAGGTAAGTTGGCAAATCGGAAAGGAAAAATTTGTGGCTTACAGGTGCTCGAGTATGTTGTTACTAGCAATCGTGGTGTCATGAAGAGTCTAAAGCATGGAATTGTATATGCTAGACCATATGGCAATTGGAAAGCTTATGAAAGGAGATGCTTTAGCAAGCTAAGGGACAAAGTTCCTTCAAGTTCCCAAAGACGATTCTAGGTAGCTTAGTACCTAGAAAGCCAAGCGTAAATGGTTCCTGGAGCACGCAAAATCAAAGTGGCGCAGCAGAAGCGTGGTCTTGAAGCTGGCCATGAGGCGAGGCTATCAAGGTTGGGGAGGTAGTTCCCGAGTGTTCAAAGAGAGGGCTTTGAATGAAAGTCGATGGTTAAGGACTTTCATGCTTATGCATGAACCATGTTATGGTGGCCGGATGACTTGCTACGTGAGATTGGCAAGTCAGGGGAACAAATCCCCTAGTTGAAGGTGCTAACTTCAAAAGGGGTGGCCTATGGGGCCGAGCATGGAGGAGTCCATGCATGATCACAGACTTGTCAAGTGAGAGGACTTGGTAGTGTAGAGGAACTAGGTTTCTAAGTTGTGATCTATAGCACACTTTAACTATAAGTTGGTGCACCGATGTGGGGAGTCACACCAGGCATCTTGGATGATGCCTTCCGTAAATGCATATACGGAGGTTGGGTTCGAGTCCCAACCCTCTAGTGCTTAGGTTCAAGTCCCAAATCACTAGGGCATGGTGATGGTTTGGAATATGAAGACACTCATATTTCAGTGGTCATGGACTCTTAATGAGGAGATTGGCTTGGGCACACCGCCAAGCGGGGGATGCTCCGGAGTCGTGATGCACAGTTACATTGCTTAGAGTGAAAGCTCGGCATATCTAACTTGAACACTTTGGTGCAAAAGGCACCAAGGACGTGGTGAATGAGATGGGGACACTTAGTCTCAGTTGTTATGGATCCTTGGCTGGAAGGGTTGGCTTGGGTGCACCGCCAAGTGTGGGGGATGCCCCCGGGGTCATAGTCAAGGTTCTGGAAGACCTAGTTCTATTGGTAGACCTATTAAGGGGTCAAGATGAGATTCCCTGACTCTACTTGAGTCATCCAACATTTTGGACTTTGCTAATCCAACAACCTGCGAGGTCTTAGTCTTAGAGGTGCCAACTCACTAGAATACAATTTTTTGTATTCATGTCCTACTCACAAGAACAATCTTTGCAAGTGTTACTCTGACACTTGATGATTTTCTTGGGGCTAACCTTTGCCCCTTAGGACTACTTGTCTATGTAATGAGAATAGCAACTCATCTTTAAGTACACCCCAACTCCTTGGGTTGTTCCAGCATTTATTAAAGGTAGCCCTGGCTACCATTTCAAGGACTGGTGTCCTCTTTTGTATTTGACCTCCCACAGTCAACAATTCCGATCTCAAATTTATGAGTACCAGCCTCAACTATATAAGGGTAATCTTGTGACTCCTTTATTGTTTTGGAGTCTGCATTTTTCCCGTGATCCCAACTATAGTTGTTTACCACAATTACATTAGCTCGTTTGCTGCGTCAGACGCTCATCTGGATCACATCCTCAACTCTCTAAGGAAACCCTTGTACTGTTCCCAAGATCCCAAAGTCGTTCCCTTACTAGCCCTTTTCCATCCACTACATCGTGCCCAAGTTCACGCATGAACTTGAGTGGAGAGCCATGTCCTCTCAACATGCTACTCTTCAAGGATAGGCCCACTCCTAGGACCTTTTGATGCCAATATCAATGGTGATATACTTCAGCACCAATAAAAGTCGGACTAAGGAACAACTCCAATACCAAGTTGTAAGCAACTAAATTTTCCATTCTACTTTAGTCACTTAACCACACCTCTGACCACTTGTAGGAGTCTCATTCACAACCTCCTTAAGTCCAATTCCGGACTTGGGACTTGCTAGTCCCGAAAATGGCATCCATGCCACTCAACCCTTGCACTTGGTCCAAGTGCTCTTTATCTCTCTGGAGTCTACATCTTTCCTGTGATCCCAACTGTAGTTGTTTACCACAACCACATCAGCTAGTTTGCTAAGTCAAACGCTCATCTAGATCACATCCTCAACTCTCCGAGGAAACCCTTGTACTGTTCCCAAGATCCCAAAGTCGTTCCCTTACTAGCCCTTTTCCATCCACCACATCGTGCCCAAGTTCACGCATGAACTTGAGTGGAGAGCCATGTCCTCTCAACATGCTACTCTTCAAGGATAGGCCCACTCCTAGGACCTTTTGATGCCAATATCAATGGTGATATACTTCAGCACCAATAAAAGTCGGACTAAGGAACAGCTCCAATACCAAGTTGTAAGCGACTAAATTTTCCATTCTACTTTAGTCACTTAACCACACCTCTGACCACTTGTAGGAGTCTCATTCACAACCTCCTCCGGACTTGGGACTTGCTAGTCCCGAAAATGGCATCCATGCCACTCAACCCTTGCACTTGGTCCAAGTGCTCTTTATCTCTCTGGAGTCTACATCTTTCCTGTGATCCCAACTGTAGTTGTTTACCACAACCACATCAGCTAGTTTGCTAAGTCAAACGCTCATCTAGATCACATCCTCAACTCTCCGAGGAAACCCTTGTACTGTTCCCAAGATCCCAAAGTCGTTCCCTTACTAGCCCTTTTCCATCCACCACATCGTGCCCAAGTTCATGCATGAACTTGAGTGGAGAGCCATGTCCTCTCAACATGCTACTCTTCAAGGATAGGCCCACTCCTAGGACCTTTTGATGCTAATATCAATGGTGATATACTTCAGCACCAATAAAAGTCGGACTAAGGAACAGCTCCAATACCAAGTTGTAAGCGACTAAATTTTCCATTCTACTTTAGTCACTTAACCACACCTCTAACCACTTGTAGGAGTCTCATTCACAACCTCCTCCGGACTTGGGACTTGCTAGTCCCGAAAATGGCATCCATGCCACTCAACCCTTGCACTTGGTCCAAGTGCTCTACGTGTCCAGTCCCAAGACCGATACCCAAAGGTACCACTGACATATTGGCCCGTTACGCTAAGGCCATGCCCATTCACTGTTGCCGCACTGGTGGTCCAATACCACTTGCATCACAATCTCGTCTCTCCAAGACTAGGTTGTCCATCCACGAGTGGCTTTCGCTTCGGCCACTACCATGTGGCACCCTTCCGGCTCCACTTCGGGGGCTAGGGATTTTGTGTCTCACAACTCCACCACCCATAGACGAAGTTCGATGTCCTCATCGAACGGTAAACCCTTTAATAAAGTAACACCCACAGGTATTACCATTTCCATCCTTGACACCCAACCAATATTTGTCTATGGTTTGACCCCGAAGGCTCACCATGCCTTGTCCATCCTCTAAGGAGCATAGTCTCTCCAACCTGGAGACTCACTCAACCACCAGGGGTGGTTTGCTCCCTTTTATTGGTTCAGTTTTCACTAAACCCGTTAAAGACACCCTCTCTAACTCAATTCTACTATTCATTCTTGAGTAGTCTCAGATTCCATTGAACCTTTGAACTTTGGAACTTTTAATTTTGACTTTTCAGAGTCAATTTCCTAGGTGTCTCCGACACCTTACATTGCACATGGTGCAACTCCACTTCCCTATCCTAGGAAGTTCTTTACTTGAGGGTACTATCATCCTCTCTTCGATATCGTGCCACCTTTGGCACTAAGTTCCAGTTATCATAATTGGTGCTAGGGCTGCCCACGGCCCTATTATTTGGCTACCTTACCGTTCCCCCCTTTGGAGCATCCACTTTCACCAAATCGGAGCGGTTGGGAATCCATCCTTAGGGAAATATTGCCTTTCCCACAATCCGTTAGCACCCAACACGTTAGTGTTCTCGGCCTAACTTTGCCATTTGGTTTTTTTCCCATGATTCCCATGGCTTTTTTCTTAGCCAGTAGTCTTTTGCTCCTATCCTTGATTGTTGCACCTAGCAACATAGGATTCGCTACCTCTATTTTCAAGGTTTCCTTTCGATTCCATGGCAAACACTTTGTTTTGCCAAGTCCAAAGGGTGTTCACCTCTAGTACGTCTCTTTAACATTTTCTACTGTGGGCTCTATCCATGGCCTAACTTTTTGAGACCCTCCCTTGGATCTTTTATAGAGACTACTTTCCTCAGACTTACTATGCCACAGCATTGACATAGCTCATTTCCCTTAGGTGTTCTTCCCACTTGGTCACCTTGACCAAGCCACACCTTTATTAATAGTTCAAATCAACACTTTGAACTAGGAATTATATTCCTTAACCCAAAAAAAGACTTTGTCCTTGTTTAGCCATAAGATCACCTAGTGATCTCATCTTGACCCCTTAACAATAGGAACTAGGTCTTCCAGACCCTTCTAAGTTATTGACTATGACCCCGGGGGCATCCCCCACACTCGGTGGTGTGCCCAAGCCAGCCCTTCTAACCAAGGATCCATAACAACTGAGACTAGGTGTCCCCATCTCATTCACCACGTCCTTGGTGCCTTTTGCACCAAAGTGTTCAAGTTAGATATGCCAAGCTTTCATTCTAAGCAATGTAACTGTGCATCATGACTCCGGAGCATCCCCCGCTTGGCAGTGTGCCCAAGCCAATCTCCTCATTAAGAGTCCATGACCATCGAAATATGAGTGTCCTCATATTCCAAACCATCACCACGCCCTAGTGATTTGGGACTTGAACCCAAGCACTAGAGGGTTGGGACTCGAACCCAACCTCCGTATATGCATCTACGGAAGGCATCATCCAAGATGCCTGGTGTGACTCCCCACGCCGGTGCACCAACTTATAGTTAAAGCGCGCTATAGATCACAACTTAGAAACCTAGTTCCTCTACACTGCCAAGTCCTCTCACTTGACAAGTCTGTGATCATGCATGGACTCCTCCATGCTTGGCCCTATGGGCCACCCCTTTTGAAGTTAGCACCTTCAACTAGGGGATTTGTTCCCCTGACTCGCCAATCTCACGTAGCAAGTCATCCAGCCCCTGTAACATGGTTCATGCATAAGCGTGAAACTCCTTAACCATGAACTTTCATTCAAAGCCCTCTCTTTGAACACTCGGGAACCACTTCCCCAACCTTGATAGCCTCGCCTCATGGCCAGCTTCAAGACCACACTTCTGCTGCGCCGCTTTGATTTTGCGCGCTCTAGGAACCATTTACGCTTGGCTTTCTAGGTACTAAGCTACCTAGAATCGTCTTTGGGAACTTGGAAGGAACTCTATCCCTTAGCTTGCTAAAGCTTCCCTTTTCGCAAGCTTTCTAGTTGCTATATAGTCTAATATGGACAATTCCATATTTTAGACTCTCCATGACATCACGGTTGCTAGCAACAACACCACCAACATAACCTCAAGGTATCACACCTTGGCACATTTGGTGTCTCCACACCATTAGCCCCACGAGCCTATCCTTATGACACTACTTATTAGTGTCTAAGTCCTTGCCAAGACCAATATAGTTGTTCCTCATGCTAACTATCCGTTAGCACTGCACCATAGTGTTTGCACCTAACTCTGGTGTAAGCAACCAAAGGGAATGACTTGAGAGATGATCCATGGGGTTCAAATATAGAGGGAAATGGCTCATGAATAAGAGTGCAACCCCTTTTCCAATCGGTTAAGGGTCTTGGGATACTTGGGGTTAAGTGTCCTTGGGTTTGAATAGTACTGAGCTGGGTGACTTCCCAGGAAGTCCAAACTTAGGAGCTTACATCTGGGCCAAAGTTACTTTCTTTTGGGAACATCTTTTCCACAATTTTAGTATGGCACATTCTGCCATCAATGAGATACCTACTATTCTCATAATTGGATCTTATGATTCTCCCCATACCTCATAGGGCACCATACACCTCAGTCCAAATGCTTCAACCAATCCTTTAGGACTATTCCCTGACTCCACTTGAGTCATCCAGCATTTTGGACTTTGCTAATCCAACAACCTGTGAAGTCTTAGTCTTCGAGGTGCCAACTCGCTGGAATACAACTTCTTGTATTCATGTCCTACTCACAAGGACAATCTTTGCAAGTGTTACTCCGACACTTGATGATTTCCTTGGGGCTAACCTTTGCCCCTTAGGACTACTTATCCATGTGATGAGAATAGCAACTCATCTTTAAGTACACCCCCAACTCCTTGGGTTGTTCCAGCATTTATTAAAGGTAGCCCCAGCTACCATTTCAAGGATTGGTGTCCTCTTTTGTATTTAACCTCCCATAGTCAACAATTTTGGTCTCAAATTTATGAGTACCAGCCTCAACTATATAAGGGTAATCTTATGACTCCTTTATTGTTTTGGAGTCTACATCTTTCCTGTGATCCCAACTGTAGTTGTTTACCACAACCATATCAGCTAGTTTGCTAAGTCAAACGCTCATCTAGATCACATCCTCAACTCTCCGAGGAAACCCTTGTACTGTTCCCAAGATCCCAAAGCCGTTCCCTTACTAGCTCTTTTCTATCCACCATATCGCGCCCAAGTTCACGCATGAACTTGAGTGGAGAGCCATGTTCTCTCGACATGCTACTCTTCAAGGATAGGCCCACTCCTAGGACCTTCCGATGCCAACATCAATAGTGATATACTTGAGCACCAATAAAAGTCAAACTAAGGAACAGCTCCGATACCAAGTTGTAAGCGACTAAATTTTCCATTCTACTTTTAGTCACTTAATCACACCTCCGACCACTTGGAGGAGTCTCAATCACAACCTCCTTAAGTCCAATTCCAGACTTGGGACTTGCTAGCCCCGAGAAGGGCATCCATGCCACTCATCCCTTGCACTTGGTCCAAGTGCTCCACGTGTCCGGTCCCAAGACCGACACCCAAAAGTGCCATTGACATATCGGCCCATTACGCTAAGGCCATGCTCATTCACCTTTGCTGCACTGGTGGTCCAATACCACTTGCATCACAATCGCATCTTTCCAAGAGTGAGCCATCCGTCCATGAGTGGTCACCCCAGATTCACTCCTTAGCATCTTTAGGATGCCCACAGACATGGGGAATAGCCTTCCCCAATATCCCTTTGTCAGTTCCTACCAAGTCCCTTTTCCGTCTATGGCCATGTTCACCAACATTGCCACTAGATCAAGGCCCATAGGCCTGGCCACTAAGTCCCATTATCCTCTGGGACTTCCTCACCATGTGACCATATCCGTAGTCACTACACTAGAGGACTACTCCTCCTCCTTTCCCCCTTTTGGGACTTCGGGACAACATTTCGGAACACCGTGGCCCTACGTGAGCCCCATGGGTACTCTCCCCACCTTCTGCCTTTAGGTGCTCTAGCCATGGGCTTAGAGTGAAGTTCCGTTGAGCCACACCAGGTATCCAAGTAGGTAGTGCCACCCACACTTGGATTGGGAGCATTGGCCAGTCGATCTCCCGGGGGAACTAGAGCCGACTCTTGAACACTTCACCATGCTACCCCACTTGTCGGTCCGTATTCACTCTAGCCTTGGACCTCCCAGTGGTTATCCCGTCACCCAACACCTGGGCACAGCCTTCCTGGGCCAAACTGGCCTTCCCTAGCCAAACTAGCTCCACTGGAATCCTCCCCCTTACTATACTTTTGGAGCTCACCAAACCCCCTAGGGTTTGGGAGACGAACGCTTTGGGCTTTCACCCTCTCAGACTCGAACTCAGACTAGGTCTCGGACTCGGACTTGGTCTCGGACTCGAACTCGAACTTGGACTTGGACTTGGACTTGGACTCGGACTCGGGCTCGGGCTCGGTCTCGGCCTTGGCCTCGGTCTCGGTCCCGGTCCCGGTCTCCGGTCTTGGTCTCAGTCTCGGTCCCGGTCTCAGTCCCGGTCTCAATCTCGACCTCGAACTCCATCTCGGGTCCTTCTCAGACTCCATCTCGGGGTCCTTCTCAGACTCCATCTCGGACTCCATCTCAGACTCCGTCTCGGTCCATCTCGGACTCCATCTCGGGTCCATCTCGGACTCCGTCTCGGGTCCATCTTGGACTCCATCTTGGACTCTATCTCGGGTCCATCTCGAACTCCATCTCGGGTCCATCCTAGACTCCATCTCGGGTCCTTCTCGGACTCCACCTCGGGTCCACCTCGGACTCCATCTCGGACTCCATCTTGGGTCCATCTCGGACACTTCCACTTGTCATGTGTTAGTCCTTTTTGGGTCTTTTTTTAGAGCCTCGCTTATTGCTCACTTCGTGCTCATTCCTTGAGCACTTTGTTGGGAGTTCCACTCCCGCTCTCGACCTATCAAGTTAGAGCTTTTAGTCCAAACGTGTTACGCTCGTTCGACTTTCGCTTCGGCCACTACCACGTGGCACCCTTCCAGCTCCACTTTGGGGCCTAGGGATTTTGTGTCTCGCAGTATTCTCACATGGACAAGTAGTCCAAAGGGGCAAAGGTTGCCCCAGGGAACAACATCAAGTGTTTGAGTGACACTTGCAAAGATGATCCTTGTGAGTAGGACATGAATACAGGAAATTGTATTTCAGTGAGCTAGCACCTCAAATAGGACCTTATGGGTCATTAGATTTTAAAGTTCAAAAATGCTAGATGACTCAAATAGAGTCAAGGAATGGTCTTAAAAAATTGCTAAAAGCATTTGGACTGAGGTGCATGGTGCCCCACAAAGGTTGGGGAAGATCATAGGATCCAAGTATGAGAACAATGAGTATCTCATTGATGGCAGAATGGGCTATACTAAAGTTGTGGGGAAAGTGTCCCCAGAAGAAAATAACTTTCACACAAAGTTGTGAGTAAACTCTATAGTGCAGTGCTAACAGATAGTTGGCATGAGAAAGAACTATATTGGTCTTGGCAAGGACCTAAACACAAGTAAGAAGTGTCATAAAGGTAGGCTCGTGGAGCTGATGGTGTGGAGATACCGAATGTGCCAAGGCATGATGCCTTAAGGTGAGTTGGCGGGTTCACGAGAACCCCTTCCCAAAGGAATCATAATAAAAATGGGAATGGCATAGCCTAAGCTGGAAAGCATGTAGTTGGAGTGTGGTGACCCAGATAATGATGGAGGTGTGGAGGCACTACCAATGAGTTGTAGGACTTGACAATTATAAAGCAACTAAGCAAAAGGTGCAAATAATCGGTTAAACTGATAGCAGGTAGTTACCCAAGACTTTTTAATGGTATAAGGAAGTTAGATATACCCTTAGGGGGGGGGATAAATTGCTTATGTGCCGATATAATAAATCAATGTCGTAAAAGGGAATGCTCATTGTCAAAGAGGCCATCATTGGGACACCCAAACACTCTAGAATACCAGGAGGTGGTGTTTGATGTCGCGAGGGCAATAGATAAGGCCCAAGGGACTAAATCTCTAGCAAATGATGGATAGAAAGTGCTATCCAAATGTCCAAGGTTGCAAAGACGGGAGAAGTCTGTCTACCCGAATTGGACAAATCCAAAAATGGAATTTTGGCAAGGCTAGTGATGGGCATATAAAGGCCCATATGTAGCAACGTTAATCCTAGTGTGTGGGATTATAAGGTGAGGATATCCGGATTAAGGAACCACTCCCCAGGCTATCGAGTAGGTTCATCCCCAAGAATACTTGCTAAGGTAGGGTAGAAAGTGCAAAGTTATCCTCCTAGTCTAGGGGAGAATAACCAAAAGAAACGTATGAGGGCAAAAGGCAAGTAATAAAGGGATAGAACTAAACCATAGGAAGCGAAGGGCATAACCTAGGGTGGTTAAGTAAGGTGAGAGTGGAAAATCAAATGGGTGCTCGAGTGTGTTGCTGCTAGCAACCATGATGCCATGGAGAGTCTAAAGTATGGAATTGTCCATATTAGACCATATGGCAATTGGAAAGCTTGCGAAAGGGGAGGCCCTAGCAAACTAAAGGATAGAGTTCCTTCAAGGTTCCCAAAAACAATTCTAAGTAGCGTAGTACCTAAAAAGCCAAGTGTAAATGGTTCATAAAACGTGTGAAATCAGAATGGCGCAACAAAAACGTGGTCTTGAAGCTTTCCATAAGGCAATGCTATCAAGGTTGGAAAAGTAATTCTCAAGTGTTCAAAGGGATGACTTTGAACGAAAGTCGATGGTCAAGGACTTTCATACTTATGCATGAAACCATGTTACATTGGTCGGATGACTTGCTAAGCAAGAGTGGCAAGTCAAGGGAACGAATCCCCTAGTTGAAGGTGCTAACTTCAAAACAGGTGGCCCAGGGCTAAGCATGAAGGAGTCCATGTATGATTATAGACTTATCAAGTGAGAGGACTTGGCAATTTGGAGGGACTAGGTTCCTAAGCTATGATCCGTAACACACTTTGGATATAAATTAGTGCACCGGTGTGGGGAGTCACGAAAAACATCTAGGGTGATACTATCCGTAGATGCATATACAGAGGTTGGGTTCGAGTCCCAACCCTCTAGTGCTTGGGTTCGAGTCCCAAATCACTAGGGCATGGTGATGGTTTGGAATATGAAGACACTCATATTTCAGTGGTTATGGACTCTCAGTGAGGAGATTGGATTGGGCACACCGCCAAGCGGGGGATGCTCCAGAGTCATGATGCATGGTTAGATTGTTTAGAGTGAAAGTTTGGCATATCTAACTTAAACACCTTGGTGCAAAGGGCACCAAGGATGTGGTGAATGAGATGGGGACACCCAGTCTCAATTGCTATAGATCCTTAGCCAGAAGGGCTGGCTTGGGTGCACTGCCAAGTGTGGGAGATGCCCCTGGGGTCATAGTCAACAATTTAAAAGGGTCTGGAAGACTTAGTTCCTATTGGTAGACTTGTTAAGGGGTCAAGATGAGATCACTAAGTGATCTTGGCAATATACAAGATCACTAAGTGATCTTGGGAATATAATTCTTAGTTCAAGATGATGATTTGAACTATTGATAATGGTGTGGCTTGGTCAAGATGACCAAGTGGGAAGGACACCTAAAGGGAAATTAGTCGTGCCGATACGATGGTATAATAAGTCCAACAAAATAGTCTCTACGAAGGACCCATGGGAGGGTCGCAAAGTTGGGCCGTGGACGAAGCTCATAGCAGAAAATGTTAAAAAGATCTACTAGGGGTGAGCACCCTCTGGACTTAGCAAAGTAGAGCCTTTGCCATAAAACCAAAAGGATACCTCGAGAATGGAATTAGTGATTCTATATTACTCAATGCAACAATCAACAGATAAAAGCAAAAGACTATTGGCCAAGTGTGGGCCATAGAGTTCATTAGAAGGAATCCAAATGGCAAAGTTAGACATGGAACACTAAGATATTAGATGCTAACAGATTGTGAAAAAGGAAGTGTGCTTCCAAGGATGGATTCCCGAATGCTCCAAGTTGGCAAAGGTGAAAGCTCCAAAGGAGGGAGTGGCAAAGTAGCCAAATTATAGGGCTATAGACAGCTCTAGCACAACTTACGATAACTGAAACTTAGTGCCAAAGGTAGCACAAAATAAAAAGGAGGATGATGGTGCCCTTAAGTGGAGAACTTCCTAAGATGGGGAAGTGAAGTTGCACAATATGTGCAATGAAAGCTATCAGAGACACCAAGGAAATTGACTTCAAGAAGTCAAAATTAAAAGTTCCAAAATAAACCGGTTATATCAATAGAAGTTGAGACTACTTGAGAATGAGTAGTGCAAATTGAGCTAAAGAAGGTGTCTCTAATGGGTTTAGCAAGAGCTAAACCAATAAAAGGGAGAGAACCACCTAAGGTGATCAAATGAGTCTCTATGTTAGAGATACTATGCTCCTTAAAGGTTGAATAAGGCATGGTGAGCCTTCGGTGTCAAACCATTGACAAATATGGGCTAGGTGCTAAGGATGGAAAAAGTAATACATGCCAATATTACTTGATAAAATAGTTTATTGTTTGATGAGGACATCAAACTTCATCTATGGGTGGTGGAGTTGTGAGACACAAATCCCTAAGCCCCAAAGTGGAGCCGAAAGGGTGCTATGTGGTAGTGGGCGAAGCGAAAGCCAAACGAGCGTAACACATTTTGACTAAAAGCTTCAACTTGAAAGGTTGAGAGCGGGAGTGAAACTCCCAATGGAGTGCTTAAGATACAAGCATGAAGCGAGCCATAAGAGAGTCTCTAGAAAAAGGACACGAGATGGACTTCGAAATGGAGTCTGAGATGGACCCGAGATGGAGTCCGAGATGGAGTCTGAGATGTACCCGAGATGGAGTCCGAGATGGACCGAGATGGACCTGAGATGGAGTCTGAGATGGAGTCCGAGATGGACCCGAGATGGAGTTTGAGATGGAGTCCGAGAAGGACCCCAGATGGAGTTCGAAGTCAAGACCGAGACCGAGACCAGGACCGAGACTGAGACTGAGACCGGGACCAAGATCAAGACCGAGACCGGGACCGAGACCGGGACCAAGACCGAGGCCGAGGCCAAGACCGAGCCTGAGTCTGAGTCCAAATCTGAGTTTGAGTCCAAGTTCAAGTCTGAGTTCGAGTCTAAGAGGGTGAAAGCCCAAAGCGTTTGTCTCCCAGACCCTAGGGGGTTTGGTGAGCTCCAAAAGTATAGTAAGGGGGAGGACTCCAGTGGAGCCAGTTTGGCTAGGAAAGGCCAATTTGGCGCAGGAAAGTTATACCCAAGTGTTAGGTGATGGGATAACCACTGGGAGGTCTAAGGCTAGAGTGAATACAAACTATCAAGCAGGGTAGCTTGGTGAAGTGGTTCCCCTGGGAGATCGAATGGTCGATGCTCCCAGTCCAAGTGTGGGTGCACCCAAAGGCGGAAAGTGGAGAGAGTACCCACGAGGCTCGCATAAGGCGACGGTGTTCCGAAATGTTGTCCCAAAGTCCTAGATTGTAGAATGGAAGCGGAGCAATCCTCTAGTATGGTGACCAAGGATACGGTCATGTGGTGAGAAAGTCCTAGAGGACAGTAGGACTTAGTGGTCGGGCTTGCAAGCCTTGTCCCAGTGGCAGAGTAGGCAAACTCGGCCATGGGCAGAAAAGGGACTTGGTGGGGACTGTAAAAGGGATATTGGGGAAGGTGGTTCCTCTTGTCTGCAGGCATCTTAAGGATGCTAAGGAGTGGATCTTGGATAGTCACTCTTAGACGGATGGCCCAGTCGTGGAGAGACGGGATTGCGATGCAAGTGGTGTTGGACCACTGGTGGTACCAAGGTGAATGGGCATGACCTTAGTGTAACGGGCTGGTATGTCGATGGTACCTTGGGGTGTCGGTCTTGGGATTGGACACATTCTTCTCAACAAACTTTGCCATAACAAAGTTGCCATTGTTTCCACTATCTAATAAAATCCACATTGGATTGCCACAAAACATGCCCTCCAGCATTAAAGCTAATGTATGAGTGTCTTCGAGCTCCTTCTTATTCCACACACAGTTAAGTTGATGAGCAATGATCTAAAGCCTCTTTCTCCAACCAAAATGGTCATCCCCATCATCCTTATATTACAAAGTTTGCAATTTTTTAGTATTTAACTTACTGTCAGTAGAAGATACAAAGAACTTTTGCTTCTTTGACCCCTTTGCATCCAAAGTAGCCACCATAGACTTCAGCTTGTGATGTTTGTTCCCATCCTTGTATTTATGGCAATCATCGTAACGATTCTCGATAAAAGGACTCCTCAAACACTTATGAGACTTGTATTTGTTATTGTCAAGTTAACGAGCCATATCAAAGAGCTCTTTCAAACTCTTTGTAAGCTGATAATGATGCAAGTGTTGTTGTATGCTCTCACTATGAAGGCCATCAATAAAGTAGGATTGTTTTGATTTGGATCTTTCATGGGAACATAACTAATCAAACCAGTAAGCTTCTCAATATAGTCCCTAAACATCATTTTCCTTTGCTAGAAATGTTGAAATTTTATATAAGCATTCTCCACGTTATAGTGAGGAGAAAAACCTAAATAAAAAGTAACCTCAAACTCATCCATGGTAGATATTGATGGTTTCTTATCCATAATATGAAACTCCTCAAACCAATTCCACCATTGAAAACCCATATCACACAAAGCCATTGAAATAGCCATTAAAGCCTCTACATCTAGAGTTCCTTTAGTAGCCAAGAACTTATTCACATTGGCTAGCCAAACTAGACACTCATCCATACCACCATTATAAAAAAAAGTTGAAATCTTGAGTTGATTTACTAAAAAAAGGTTATTTTGAGTGCTATCACATCCAGCTTCAAGTGCCTCAACATACTTATGCATAATATCTATCATGCTATGCATCTTGTCTTGCATCTTTTGTTGATTTTTATTAAGGGCTTGCCACTTAAACCTCCATTGCTTCATTGGCACCATCATTAACACTACCATTGACAATAAAATTCGAGTGTTCAACTTGGTCAACCATTGGAACCAACTTTTCTGATACTAATGTTCACCAAAAAGACAAAAATTTAGTCTTTCTAAACTATATTACACCTCCCTAACATGCTTTATATACCCTTAAGTCTCCTTTTGACCGACGTTGACCACGTGGTCAAAGCTGGTGCCTAATAGTGAAACTCACATTTGGGAAGATCATGGAGGTGGACAGCAAGAGCACTTTGCTGTACGTCCTCATGGCTACCATCTATGGACGAGAGCAGAACCTCAAGATCTAAAGTTTCCTAAAGTTTTGGTGATTGATCGCGAGAGAAGTTCTAAAGATAAAGTAAAGAACTATGTACAACAAGACAATGAATGGGCCACACAATCTTATTGTCACAGTGTCTTCCGTACAAGACAGAGAGAACATTCTTGTTCTTGTACTTGGAAGAACAAGTTCTATATAACTTGTGCATGTCTTCCGTACAGGATGAGAATGGAAGATGGCTGAGAGTGGGAGTAGATCTTCACCTATTAAAGAAGAGAAAGAAACTTCTCTTCGTGTGTGTGTGTGTGTGTGTGTGTTTAAACTCCCACTCTTTCACTGGAATCCCATGCATCGTCAACTTGCCGTAAGAACACCGTTGACAAATTGTCACCTCGGGCGTTTGTCAAGCAGAATATACCCCGGACAAGGATATCCCCAGAATATTCACTACGTGTGACTCTACAACGTTACTATAGGAATTCGCGTGCTGGTTGTGGTTGATGATCCATTGTGCTTGCTCCTCCTCAAGAAGATGCTCCTACAGTGTAAATGTCACGGCAATGTTTTGGGCGAGAACTGGAGAATTGATATCCTTTGTCTGCCAGTGACTGCGTGTAGCAGGGCCGTGGAAGCGCTGCAGCTGCTTCTCTCTCTCTCTCTCTCTCTCTCTCTCTCTCTCTCTCGGGTTTTTTTTCCTTTCTACTACTTGGATGGCTAAAAGTGTTATCTTTGTTGTCTGGCAATGGAGAGACGAGCGTGGTGATGGAAGGGAAAGAAGAACGTCCTCAGCCGGAGCTCTGGACAGCATTGTTTTATCAAAACCGGAGAAGGAAGAGGTGAGTGACACGCACCGGTTGATACGAATGCACTGGCTTCTCGGAGTGCGACCCGGTGTGTTGTGTGAACTCCAGTTTCAAGCTTCCCACCACAGTGCTCAAATCCTGAAAAGAATTGGAAATAGACACTCAAAGCACGACGATCACCACTTACATCCAACTCGACTATAGACTGCCCGGGCACCTCGTTCTTGGTCTTGATTGTTCCAGCGTCATGCTTGTTGACATAAATCTATAAGACACAAGAAAATGGAAAAGGAAAAGTTAGAACCAACACAAGAAATACAATGGCTGTACCGGCAGATTATCTTCGACTGCCAGTTGACGCACTCCCGGCAGCTTGATCATAAGTCGATCGAAAGGAGGCGGAGGGGGGCCTCCAGTATGATCAAAGTGATAATGAGTAGCTACAGCACCGACCTTTAGCGAGAGAAAGAAGTTCTTTTAGAATAATCTCCCAAAATAAAATTCACTTACAAGTTTTATGTGTTCCGCATCTGCGAAGGCTTTGATTCCCTAGTGGAACTCCAATAAAAAAATATTTTTTCCACGCATGTAAGGACTTACTTTGACGTCCCATGCCGGATCGACCACCACAGCCTCGCGAGTTTTCGCATCGCCAACCAAATAGACGTAGTTTTGCATCTGAGCTCCAGCGTTGAAAATCTGAAGTAAACATCTCATTGTGGCGAGCTATACTTTGAGCAGCAAAAAATAAGCCTCACTCACCTGCGTTTCTATTATATTCCCGGGGTTTAGACAGAAATCTCTTCCCGCTAGAAGCTAGAAAAAAAGTGGTCTTGCATCAGTCAAAAGAAGTAAACTCCAACGAAAAATCATACCTGTCGAAAGTAGAAGTTCCCATTTACAGCTTCACGCGTGAGGCGGAGTTTCTACCGATGGTTTCATCTGCTGGAGACTGCAAGCTACACAGATAAAGATAAAACGAAAAACTCGACAGCAACAAGGAAAAGAGAGCGAGATCGTACCAGTTGAGCTGCTTGTGCATATGCTTTCTCCGCACGACCGTAATCCCGCATCGCAAAGTAAACTTCCCCGCATCGAAAGTGAGCCTACATGTAAAGAGGAAAGAAAAAAAAACTTTCATCACATTTTCTCCAAGGATTCAAAAAGCCGCTTACTTTGCTCCATTTGCTGTTTGCATGCACATCCAAGGGCTAGTTGGATTGCAGATGATCGCATTTAAAGTTATGATTGATCGTTTCAATACCTCGATCAGTTGCCCCAGCTTGAGGTGTGCAAACGAGCAGTTGCTATGCAAGGCCGCCAGATCATCCGCTCTCGCTGGATCCGCCACCGATCGCCTGCTTGTAGTGATCTAGAGCCTGGGCGAAATCGCCCGCCTTGCCTTTAGCCTCCTCCGTCTCCGTGACCTAAAAACTGTTGACTATCATTGACTAGTGCCAAATTTGATTTGACCATCATTGCTTAATCTTTAGTCTGAACGAGAAGTACTACATATTCAATTCTAATGCTTTTCTTGTGCCATGCTACATAAATGTGACAAATAAGCTGCAATGGATGGAGAGTTTGGCACCACATTACAATTAAGCAGAAATCTCTTAAGGTTGTCAGAGTTTTATTGAAGCAAGATGAACGTCAAGACTAGTATAAGACAAGAGAAAGCTAGATCAAATGTGAGGAGATTGGCTCAAAACTGGTGTTGATCTAATTGAAAGGTTTGTACAAAGAGTCAGGCCTCAAATTTGTACCCTGAAAAGCCTTGCAAAGGCATGTTTACCTTGCATTTGAGGATTAGTTTCTGATTTGCCATGCTACTTGAAGGACAAATTCAAAATATTTTAGCTCTATCAAAGCATATTATCTTAATAATATCTTATTAAACCAATAGATGGGGGTTAATGGTTTTCAGAGATGATATTTCCATGATAGATATATATTATAATTTGATGGAACTATGAAAAATTATCTTATTGATATTTTTAAACACTTTTTTGTGCTAAATATGGATTTTCTTGTCAAAATCAACCAAAAACTACTTCAAGATGCTCTCTAAAGATTAAAAATTTAGATAACTTTATGTTCTTCAATTTAAATGGTGATGATGACTACAACAAGATTAACTAGGGGCATGTTAATGACAAATGGCATAAAAAAAGAGAGAAAAGGATTTTTTGTGATTGAAATAGTTGTATTAGAAGCATTTTTTATATATAATATCTATATATTAGGAAGTATAAGTTAAATTTTTATCTTGCACAATAAAGGAAAATTGTAATTTTTTTTCCATAACAATAAGCTCACACCTTGTGTTAATTGTTACATCACAAGTAGTATATACTAAATGCTCTCACAACTTGGCTATCAGCAAACTCTTCTTTGACACATCCCCTCCTAAAACTAATATCTATTGCATATCGTTTTTCTAACACCAAAACCATCTACAGTTATCAAACATAAGCACAAACTGAAGGATTCTAGCAGCTAATCTTTCTCTCTTTCTGCAGGTTTAATATCATGAAAAGGAATAAAAACTCTATATAAAATAAAATAAAACCTTTTGTGATTTAAAGTATCATAAACATTTTGTCATATTTTAAAAGTATCAAATTCCTTATCTCTAAAGTAATACTTGAATAAAAACCATTGTACTGATTAGGATGAAATTTAACTAAACTCTAATCTTGATATGTGTCCATGGCAATTTATCTCTTGTATAGTGCCAGCACTAACTTGCATTCACTACTACAAGATTTTATTAAAAGATGTGCTTTAAAAATAATGGTATTAAGAAGCATGTAAACTAGGTAGTTTAAGCTTGAATTTGGATTTGCTAAAGAATTTTAATGGATATCCTATGATATTATTCTACCAATAAGTTTGGAAATATTTATTCTTATTTACAGTATTAGATCATAATTGGATGTACATTTGTGCAGAGATTTGAGTTGTATTTTTAGATATAAGGATTGACTATGACTTTTTCAGTACTACCTAATGACTTTGGATTAAATATAGCTTCTATAAAAGGTATTAATTTCTTTAAAAGTAATCAAAGTGGAAATCCTTTTCTTTATATAATGGACATTTGATGATGAAATTATCCAAATAAAAAATGCTTTAATTTTTGGAAATAAAAAGTTTAGGTTATGATAGATGAGTATTCTTCAATAAGATAAAAATTCAAGATTTAAATATGAACCACTTCTTCATCTTAAGTTTAAGTACTTTATATTTGCATCATGTAGTAGAGCTAATCTTCATTCTCTATGGTAAATGCTAAAAGACATGAGCACCATAAAGATACCCCCACCTAGTTTCTAGTGGGTATAATGTTATTGGTTCTTAAGGGACACTAAATGTTTGATGCACTTTCAAGAAAAATAGTTAAAAAGACTCTTAGAAAATAATTATTAAGATCAAGTAATTTCAATCAAAATATATATGTTTAAGAAAAGTGTTATGCTGAGTAAAGTTTCATATATTATACTGCATTTAATCAATCAATATATGTTTTTGTATATATTGTTATGAAATATTTCCCAAGCAAGAAGATCTAAGTTTGGTCATTGATTGAAACAAGAAAATATAATTGGTGCTTCACTTGTGTTAGTGAGTGAGTATTTGTGAGTTTCATCTCAATCATAGCATTTTGCTGCAAGCTGGAAATAGCTTTGGAGGCTCAACATTGCCATAAACTAAATTGAAGTCATACTCATGCAATAAATCTTGTGACAGGTTAGGCAATTGATTGCTTCAATACAAGTTTTGGATTTAATCATTCCTAAAGTGTGTGTTACCCAAAGATGGCTACCATTGATAAAGTTTGCATAACTACATCAGACTCTTTGCAAGCCTTAAAGTTGTAAGGTAGTTAAGTTTTACATTTTACTGTGACAAGGACTTTGGCTTTTCTTTAGTGACTTCAAAAACAAATTCTAATTTAGATACAAATACAAGATATACAATATTTTTTTCCATGTCAAAAGCATTTTGTAGTTCATATTTATGGATTACTTTCATGGTGAGAGAAATTTAACTAGCTTTATTAATTTTAAATAGATTATATAAGGGGAAATTGATGGGTACTCTCTTCATGAGATCCTAGTTTGTGACTAATGCTAGTCATGGTAGGGATGGTGGACACAATTATAAATAAGGTCATGGACGAGGAAGAGGAGGTTATGGTTGTGGTTCATAAGGATACTCATTAATAATGACCTAAATTGCTATATTGAATAAAATTGATAGTAGTGTATAGAATTTTAGACCATATTTGTTAAGAAATAATCATAACCATCAAAAATTAAAAACTCTGAATTGATCAATTCAAAATATAAAAATAATATCCTTAAAGCTCCATTTATTTTTCTGACAAAAGACAACTCTTGCATCTTTAATAACGAAAGTGTTTTATATGTCTAATTTGTTAAGGTACTTATTATATTTTTAGAGAATATCCATCTTTACTGTCTGTTTTATTGGACTATATATATCTTTACCACTTTGCAAGCTCTAAAATTTGGATAATATACTAATTTGTTAAAGATGAATGAACAGATAAAATAATTTAGATATTGAACTAATACCTGTTTTATACACTTATTTGGATTTACCAAAAATACAAATAAGCATTTAGATGGATATCCCACAATATTATACCAATGAGATTGGCCTAATTGTAACACAAAATAGTATTAAATAGTTTATAAAATTTTATAATTATCATGAGAATGAAAAAATTTCTTATATATTTATTTTTCATTTTAAATTCATTAATATTTGTATTGTCACCACCTCCTACTCCAGCTACTAATCCTAGTGTGATTTATATTAGAAATCCTTTTGTTCTTAATGTAAATATATTCAGGCGCACTTTAAGGCATACTTTATTATATATTTACTCAAGGTTTCAAGATGGCCAAACGTATCCCCCATCATTACGAACTTTGATCATCATCTTTCATAGATCAAGGATTAGGATGACTGTAAATTTATATATTTTAGCTCCTGGAGACACTGGTCCAGAGAGTCTTGTATCACATACTTGCACAACTGATCCAACAAGCCCATTTGGTTATCAAGGTCCTGAACTTAGAACAATTTTTGAAAGAATTGTAACCTCTATTGTTGACTATGCTGCATCAGACCTGGACTGGGAGGAAAATGTCCACACGAGATCTTCCTAGGAGATTCAAATCTAATCTAGTCCCTAACTCTAAAACTACACTACAAAATGAATGCACTTACCTGCTTGAGCCAAGCCAAGTAGAGACTGTGAACATGTGCTTGAAGGTGCTAGTCCCATGCCTTTGATCCCTTGAAGGCGGTGGGTAAGTAAGACATTGCTGTGAAAAGCCAAAGT
>NW_003314357.1:185615-188039 GCF_000143415.4 Selaginella moellendorffii | reverse complement strand
GTTTACGACTTGGTTATTTTCACGATTTGCATTTTGGTAAGGTTGCCGAGGTCGATTATCTTGTTGTGGTGTAGGTCGCTGGTTGTAATTGTAACCTTGAGCTTGAGGTGGTCTTTGATTATAGTTGCGATATGGTTCTTGATCATAATTGTAATTTCGTGGGGGAGGACATTGGTAGTTGTCATGAGGTCCATCACGTTGCTGATATGTATTGTAGTTTCTTCCATAATTTCCAGAATAGTTGTTTGGTCTTTGATCTTGAGGGGGTATTCTATTGTAGTTGCGATTGTTCTGACGGTAAAAGTTTCCTCTTTGATTGTACAAATTATCATCACGTTGATAATAATTGTTATATCTTGGAGGTTCATTGCGTGGTGGTCGTGCATTTTGATTCGAGTTTCCTTGATATCGAAGATTGGGCTCTCGACGAGAAGTATTCTCGATTCTTGAAACTTCCATTGTATTCCTAAATTGACAATTCTTGGCTATATGGTCTTCTCTATCGCAAATTTGACATTTTGGAAGCTGAAATTTGCATTCCAAATATGTATGTCCTTCATTTTTACACTTTGTACACCACACTCCTTCCTTGAGTTCGGTTTGTGAGATTTTCCTGATTATTTCCTTCAAGTCTTGGTTTTCTTTTTTATGGTTTCTTCTTTGTCTTGATGCGGATTTCTTCCTCTTCTTCATCATCTGAACTATCATCGGTTTGTGAAGGTCCCGCTTTTGTGAATTGCTTAAATCGTTTTTCTAATGTCAAGATTTCTTTGGAGAGTGTATCGACATTTTCTTCATCCGGATTCTCTGCTGCAGCTGCGAGTGCTACCATGTTTCTATAGATTTCTTTAAGGCCTTGTATATAGGACAAGCTTTTTCCTTTTTCCGTTATCAAATCCTTACAACGCTTTGCATGGAACTTAAATCTTCGAGTGTAATCTTGAATACCTTCACGTGGTTTTTGTTTGAAGTTCTTGATGATCTCATAGTGTTCTTCTTGAGTTCCTCCAGTCTGGAATTGTTCTTTAAATTGTGTGATCTTTTCATCATGGGTCATCGCATCATCAAGTGTGTTGTGCCAATCGAAGGCTTTTCCTTTAAGTGTGTATGGGAAAAGTATTTCTCGATGCATTTCCTGTTTGTTCATCTTTACAATTTGATCAAATTGTTTAAGATGCTAGTTTGCATCTTCAGTTTTTCCACCGGTAAAAATGGGATAGGAAATCATGTTCCCTATAGCTATCGCTGGATTGATGATTGCCATTTGTTGTTGTAGACTTTGTTGGATAAGTTGTTCTTCTGGTGAATTAGGATACGAGTAAAACTCTGGTGCTGTGAATTTTGCCTCTTCAAACGGCTCAAACTCTGGGATGTCTTCAATATTTGGTTCTTCTTTGTCTTCTGCCGAGTTACTTGACTCGGGTACTTGAATTTGTTTATCGTCTTTGTCGTACTTCTCTAATATTGTTTCTAAGATTTGTTGTTGCTGTTCTTCTAACTTTTCCTTTTCTATCTCTTCCTTTCTTACTTCTCGAGTCTTTTATCGAAGATCTCTTTCCCGGATCTTGATTGGGTTTGGTTTATGTTTGTGCATTCAGTTTTCTAAATCTTCTCGACTTAAATGCCGAGGTAAACTTCCTGAATTTTGTGATTCATCTACGGTGTGTTGAATCAAATGTTGTTTTTCATAGATTGCATAGTCAAGCTCTTATGTCTTGAGTCTTTTGCAGGTTTGTATTTTGTCATATAAATACGAAGTCAAGCTCTTATGTCTTGAGTCTTCAATCGAGTGTTTGTTTCTCGATTCTTCCCGAGTTTATAAAAGGGATTTATGGTGCTGGACAAAGTCGTATCACGTTGAAGTCAGAAGGACATCCTGATGTATCCTTTCAGTTGCAAAAGCGTTCCTCAAAAGATTGGGATGCAAAGTTCCTGACTGCGAGGGCCGCTCAAAAAGCAGCTAAGAGGGGATGTCAAACCTTTTGGGTTCAAGTGATGGAAGCTGAGGGTATTGGTGACTCAGTGCGAATCGGCGACGGGGTTGATCCTGTACCAAAAAGGATATTGGAGTTGTTGGCGAGGAATCAGGATATCTTTCCGAAGGATTTGCCGCCAGGGCTACCCCCTAGCCGTGAGGTTGATCATCGGATTGAGGTTATTCCGGGTTCTAAACCACCTACAAAGGCTCCGTATCGTCTGAACATCAAGGAGATGGCTGAACTCAAGAAGCAACTCACAGAGCTTTTTGACAAAGGTCATATCCGACCAAGTAAATCCCCTTATGGAGCGCCGGTCCTTTTTGTTATGAAAAAGGATGGAACCATGAGGATGTGTATTGACTATCGGGCACTCAACAAGATCACAGTTAAAAACAGTTATCCTTGCCTCGCATTGATGACTTGTTTGACCAACTCTAAAGGCTAA